>NC_054388.1:24312515-24612515 GCF_017654675.1 Xenopus laevis | reverse complement strand
AGCCGACAAACAAAAAGTTTTCATAGAGAGGGGTCCTTACGAGAAGGGGTCTAGCCCGGGCCAGTCTGACACTGACTATGGGTGACTTTAATTATCCAGACATTGACTAGGGTAAAGGGGTTGCCAAGTCAGAAAAACTTAGTAGGTTTGTAAATATGCTGTATGACAACCTTTATTCCAGCTCATTCAAGAACCTACTAGGAATAATTCTCTTTTGGATCTTGTAATATCTAATAATACTGAACTCATCTCTAGCATTTGCATTGGTGAGCATTTAGGGAATAGTAATCATAATATGGTCTCCTTTGAGATTCTGTTGCAGAGGCAATTCTATAAGGGAGTAACTAAAACAAAATTTTAGACGTGTAATATTGAAAGTATAAGGGCATCTCTGCAACATATAAGGTGGGAAATGCGTTTCACAGGGTAAAACACAACAAAAATGGGAGGTCTTTAAAATGCTGCTTAAAAAATATACATGTCTGTATGTTCCCATTGTAAGCAAGGAACTTTGTTGCAAAGCAAAAACCTTTTTGTTTCAGTAGAAGTGTTGGTGTTGAGGTGGGTAAGAAAAGACGTGCTTTTAAGGCTTTCAAGTGAGCTGGGACAGCCGAAACATTACTGGGTTACATGGAGGCTAAAAAATCATGCAAAAAAGCAAGGGTAAGGGTATTGCAGCAAGCAGTAAAAAGAATTCAAAATTATTTTTTAAATATATAAATAGTAAGAAAATGAAGCAGGAAGGGACAGGGCCCTTAATATCAGAGGGGGATCAGATGGTTGATGAGAATTGCTGATATTCTGAACTGTTATTTTTTGGCAAATTGCTAATGTGGTTCCACTATTCAAAAAGGGATCCCGTTCTCAGCCTCAAAACTATAGGCCAATTAGCCTGACTGACGTCAATGTTAAGAAAGCTTTTCGAAGGGTTAATAAGATACTGGACTTCATTGCAAATCATAATACTATGAGTTTTTGCCAGCATGGTTTGATGCATGATACTGTAGATCTTGCCAGACTAACTTAACCTCTTTTTATAAGAAGGTGAGCAGGGACCTCAACTTCAGGCTGTACAATAAGTTCGGTATAGAAAATACACCATTTTAGCCAAATTCAATTTTAGGATTTAGTTCTCCTTTAAATGAAGCCAGAGATGTGCTGAATGGCAGGCTTGGTGATACTGTGGATGGTGTCCTGCAGAACATTCTTGTGGCCCTTTCCTCTCCAAGACCTTTTTCTTCTCTCGTAGGTTTCTGTGATACACAGATATGAAAAAATACATATCTTTTCTTGCTAGATGGATCTGGTGAAATTCAAAAGCCTTCATCGCTTTCAAAAGTACCTGTTTCCACTGTAATTGTATTCCAATCACATTCCAAGCGAGTTCAGTGCTGAAGTGCATAATTCTATTCAAGGCATTTTTTGTAGAGGAGAACCATCATATATTTTTATTTCCCTTTACTGTCCTAACATAATACCTCTCTCCATGCTTCTTTAAAAAAAAAAAAAAATTATCCAACCAATATAGAACCCTTTCGACGAACCCTTTCTACGAATCAGCAGGCATCAGTGAAGTTAAAAAGCAATTTTATTTAACAAACAATCCTCTTCCTAACGTGTTTAGTGTGATCCCACATGTACTCATAGGAATTTTTAAGCGTTACACACATTTCATTTAAAAAGCATTGGGAGTTCAACTGATTAATTAGGCACATCCACCTGTCACTCATTCTCTCTTGTGTAGCTGGACTGTATTCTATTCCGCTCGTATGCTGCGGAATGAAAAGATTGAGATCGTTAGGAAGCTAAAAATAGAAGTAATAACATACCCATAAGTGTATCGATAACATAGGCAACAGTGATACAAAGGAAACTATATAAATGTGGGAAGCTATCTTGATACATTAGGTTACATTGCCTCCAATATACATAATACGGCTCCTTATGTTTAGCGCTCTAACCACTGGGGAGAAGTTCTGCAAGAATCCCAAGATTACACATAAATAAAGGTTACGAAGAAAGAATAGAAACCTTAGAAACCACCCCATGGGTATGAACAAGTAACTTTGATAACAAGTTTGATCGTTTGATCAATTGTTTCATATGAAATGAGGTCTCAAATGTTTTAAATGTATTTTATGAATATTATGAATCTAATTTAATGGAACTGGATTTAATAAGTATAATAATTAATTTTGTGATATTAGTGCAGTCATTAAAATATTATTCTATAAATTATTAATCTTTGAAATTTCAAATTGTATGTTAACATGATTAGAAATGGATGCTAAGCAAATCTTTACCTAACAGAGGAAACACGTCAATGGTGACGTGAACTCACAATGCTTTTTGAATGAAATGTGTGTAACGCTTAACCATTTCTATGAGTACATGTGGGATCACATGAAACGCGTTAGGAAGAGAATTGTTGGTAATTGATGATAAATAAAATTGATTTTTAATTTCACTGCTGCCTGTTGATTAGTAGAGTGCATGCCGAAAGGGTTCTATATTGGCTGTGAGAGTCTCCCAAAGCTGTGGGTTTGGGGCATTGCACCCGGGCCAGAGATCTGGAGCGGTGAGTGACCTGTCTACTATTTAATGCATTCTGAATTTTGCGAATTAAGCAAAAGGTGCGGGGCATGTGCACCCGGACCCACCCAGGGTGAGCGTTGTACCTATAATTAAGAAGTTTACTATGGCTGTAGGGTTTGAACACACCAGTGTATAGTGTATATTTGATCTACTTCTAATCCAACACCTGATTCAGAAGTAAAAGGACATCTGTAAATGCTGTGCAGATTAATAAGGTATAGTAAAGCAGGCAGTAGGTTCTTGGTAGTTCCATCAATGCTGAACTGTTGGCATGAGTGTGCTACAGTATACTCTGTCAGAAATGCACTCATAAATGTTGCATTTGCACCTTTTCTGTCTATATAAAATCTTCTTAACTACTAGTTGATCCAGAGGAAGGCAAAAAAGATCAACTTTTACAGATTTCTTATTATATTTGGGCCATTGCATTTTTTTGATTTGCTGAATATATGTGGGTTTTGGACTAATGGCTAACCGCTTCACAGGGAACCATTTGTCATTTTACTGCTCTTTATAAAATACCTCTGTTTTATTACAGCTACTACCTAAAGGAGTCCAAGGGTAGCAGACGATGGCTTGTCTTTCTCGAGGGTAAAACTTCCTTCCTTCCTTCCTTCCTTTTTTTTTTTTTTTTTCCTGAGTGGTTCTGGGCAAACTGCCACAGCTGAGGAAGTAAAAATAATTCACGTTTTGAAATGGTATCATCTTTTAAAAGGACTCTTTTGATGAATCAGCTATTGATGTGATCATAGATCAAAGGCCAAGATGGCAAAAACATGATTGTCATAAACTGTTTAACTGTTTGTGAATAGACTTTTGTGGTGTTTATACAAATGGCCTGTAGATGTCACTGTGCCCAGACTTATACTGTGCATACTTCCTGATAGCTTAAAAGGGAAAGTTACTTTTGTGTAATGGCTGCCTGAGCCTGCTAATAAAGCACTGTTCTCATACCCTACTCATCCTCGGCTACCGAAAACATAAATTGATGACGAGATGGCTTTTCTACCTCTGCAGCAGCCTGGTGAGCCTACCATACCTTTTACTGCTTGGATCCTTATGTTTGAAAACTACATTATTGCTGCTAACCAAGGGGAGATTTCTGCTGCTAGAAAGCATGCTTTACTTATTCACTGCCTGGGAGCAGAGGGACAGCGTATATTTTAAACATTACCATTACCTGATGATACTTATGAAACTGCTCTTACTACTATAAAGAACTTTTTTGTGCCAAGAGTAAATGTGGTTGCTAAAAGATATACATTCGGCCAACATGGACAACGTAATGGCGAATCCACAGAACAATTTGTAGCCGCTTTGAGAGAGTTGGTTGTTACCTGTGAGTTTGGGACTCTAACAGATGAAATGCTAAGAGACCAAACAGTGGAAAGAACAAACTCACCTCGCATTAGAGAGAGAGCAGGATTTAACCCTTGCAAAGGCTATTACAGTTTCTAGCCAAATTGAAACAGCAGTGGCAGAGGCTAAAACTCTCAGTCGGGGAACTGCTGGGAATGTACAAATTGTGAATTCAACACTGTGGCCTAATAATGCACAGTCACAGGCAAAATACAGTGCTAAGGAAAGGGATTCACCTACACTGCAAAACTGTGCAACAAATACTAATAGAAAATACTGCTTTCGCTGTTGTTCAACACAACACACTGCAAATTATGTGACATGTCCTGCAAAAGCTAAACGGTGCCGAAACTGCACAAAAGTTGCCGTAGTTCTGCTAAAGTGTTCATGAAATCACTACTACAAATGTTACAGTATTAAGTGTGGATAAAGCTGGTACATTTATTCCAGACAAGTTTATATGCACTGTCAGTGTCAGTACTGATTCTGCTGACAAGGGACACTCCATTAACCTGATGCTTGATACAGGTTTAGCTGTTTCTATACTACCAAAGGATATTTTCTTGAAATACTTTGCAAAAGATCCGCTTGTTGCAACTGCCCTGAAACTGATCAGTTACTTAAAGGATCCAATCCCTGTGCTTAGTTGCTTGCCAGTGACTGTACAATTTGAATCAAATACTACAAAATGTGACTTTTACATTGTGAATAAAGGTACTGCTATACTTGGAATGGATCTCTTTGCTGCATTAAACCTACAATTAGTTGATGGTCTCATTACTACAGCACCAGTGCCTGCCACACAGCCAGTGTCTAAAATTTCACCACAAAGCTTCACTGGGTTGTGCAAAGAACTTTGTACACAAAGTTAAGTTGAGACCAGATGTAAAACCAGTAATTGAGCCAGAAATTGAGGCGATTGCCCTACTCTATAAGGGAGACTGTCTCATAGGAATTAAGAAACCGGTAGAGCAAGATTTAATTGAAAAATCAGAATCCTCTGAATGGGTTTCACCAATTGTTGTAACAATGAAGAAAACTGGAGGTATTCGATTGTGTGTTGATCTCCGTGAACCTAATAAAGCAGTTGTTATGGATTATCATCCCTTGCCACACATAGAGGAAATATTTTCAGAACTCCGAGGAGCAAAATTCTTTTCTACTCTGGATCTTCAGAGTGCTTATCATCAAGTATTACTGCATGAGGAAAGTAGTGACCTCACTGCATTTATCACCCATGATCGTTTGTTTTGGTTCAAGCATGTACCTTATGGACTGGCTTCAGCACAGAGTTGTTTTCAAAGACTGATGTCTTCTATACCCCATGGCATACCTGGTGTAGAATGCTTCTTGGATGATATAATTGTCTACGCTCCAACTATGGATCTTCATGACAAGTACCTGGAAATGGTTCTGAAATGCATTGATTCTGCAGGACTGAAACTGAACTTTTCCAAATGCCACTTCAGACAAACTCAGCTGTCATTTCTGGGTCAAATAATTTCACAAGATGGATTACTGCATGACCCTGACCATGTCAATGCTGTTACACAAGCACCTACTCCATCTGATTTCCAGACCTTACAAGCTTTCTTAGGTCTTACTTCATGGTATTCTACGTTTATTTCCAACTATGCTTCAGTTGTGGAGCCACTTAGAGCACTACTACATGGAACTTTGTCTGGTGTGGTCAGAGTCTGCTCAATATAGCTTTGAAATAGTGAAACAGCTAATTATGAACAGTCCAGCGATAGCTTTATTTGATCCTGCACTACCCACTATGGTTACTACAGATGCTTCAGACTATGGCATTAGTGCAGTTCTCACACAGATCCATGCTTATCATACAGAGAAAACTGTTGCATTTGCATCCAGAACACATACAGAGACAGAGCGTAAGTATTCAGCTGTTGAAAAAGAAGCTCTAGCATGTGTTTGGGCAACAGAAAATTGGAGAACCTACCTATGGGGTAGAGAATTTACCTTATGCATGGATCATTGCCCTTTACACTGCACTGTTGTACACTGCTTACAACAAAGTGACTAGGAAAAGCTAGTTGGTCAGCAAGGCTACTGAATTTCAACTACAAAATGCAATACAAACCAGGTTTGAAAAATGTTACTGCTGATTGTTTGTCACGTTTACCTTTACCTGCAGCTTCTGATACACTGGATGAGGACCCAGAAGTTGTAGCATTGACCGATTTACTATCGCCTACAATTACAGCTGCTGATTTTAAGCAAGCTTGCCTCACATGTCCAATTCAAGTAAAACTACGGGATATCTTACAAAGCAAATGGCCAAATGCTGAGAAGAAACTCAGTCCTGATACTCAACCTTACTACAGGATTAGACATGAACTGTCCTTAGTAGATGGCTATGTTGTCCGTGGAGCTCTCCGCTTACTGGTACCAGAGACCTTGCGAGAAAAGCTCATACAACTTGCACATGAGAGTCATCAAGGAATTGTACGTACAAAACAAACACTACGAGAACTATACTGGTGGCCAGCAATGGATGCCGATGTGGTTACTGCCATTCATTCTTGTGTTACTTGTCAGAATCATGACAAAACAGCTATTACACATACACCACCACTTCCGCCAGTACCATTTCCTGATTCAGCATGCGAAAAACTTGCTATTGATCTTGTCGGTCCTTTTACAGATGCTCCTATAGACTGCAGATTTGCTATAACCTTGATAGACTATTACAGTAAATGGCCTGAAATTGCATTTGTTTATCATATAACATCAGCTACAGTATTAACATTTCTGTCTACAGTCTTCAGCAGAGAAGGTAATCCAAAGGAGTTAATATCAGACAACGGACCACAGTTTGTCTCATATGAGTTTGAATCCTTTCTGAGAGAGAGAGGAATATTGTGCATAGGAAATCTTCAGTGTATTACCCACAAGCAAAAGGAGAAATCGAGCGATTCAACAGAAGTCTGAAAGAAGCACTACAGACAGCAAATCTTACTGGGAAATCTTGGAAAATATTTACAACAGAGTTTCTACATAACTACAGAGCAACGCGCCATGCAACATCCCAATCCAGCTGAATTATTACATGGCAGACAGATGTGCACTGAGTTACATGTTGCAGACATCAAGCTTCCACAAAATACTGTGCCTACAAAATCCTCTACTGCTGACATTGTCAAACGTCAACAAGCCAAATTCAAGGCTTATACTGACAGAAAACGTGGTGCAAGAGAAGTGCACTTTCAGCCTGGATCTTTTGTCAGAATTAAGAAACCAGGAATACTGAAACAAGGACAATCTAAATTTACTACACCACTTGAAGTGAGACGCCAGCGAGGACCATACACATATGAACTGTCTGATGTTCGCATATGGAATCCAAGTCATCTTGCGCCTGTTAGGAATGACTTTGGAGAAGCTCCATTTGATGGAGGACATTTTAGTACTCCTGATGTCAACTGAAATAGGCCTGAAGAAAGTGAACCTATAAGGAGTACTGAGAGAATCATAAAACTACCTGCACGGACCCAGGACTATGTGATGTGAATAATGTATATTATTGCTTTAAGATGCATTGTTGTTGTTTATTACATTTGCCTAAATGCTTTCCTACTATAGGGGGAATATGTGGTGTTTATACAAATGGCCTTTAGATGTCACTGTGCCCAGACTTATACTGTGCATACTTCCTGATAACTTAAAAGTGAAAGTTACTGTTGTGTAATGCCTGCATGAGCCTGCTAATAAAGCACGGTTATACTCTACTCATCCTCGGCTACCCAAAACATAACAACTTTGTGTTACTCTCTCTATGTGTGTTTGTCTCCAATAGTATTTGTGAATAGACTCTGTGTTCCTCTCTCTCGCGCAGTTTGTCTCCAATGGTATTTCCAGATCACAAGTCTTTCTCACTACCTATTACAAGTATGATCTGTTATCCAGAAACCCGTTCTCCAGAAATGGGATTATGGGATGGTCGTCTCTCATCATTTTATCTAAATAAAATAAATTGTTAAAAAGTATTTCCTTTTTCACAGTAATCATAAAACAGTAACCCAAACTAAGGTATAATTAATCCTTATTGGAAGCAAAAACAGCCCAATGGGTTTATTTAATGTTTACATGATTTTCCAGTAAACTTAATGTATGAAGTTCCAAATTACAGAAAGATCCATTATCCAGAATACCCCAGGTCCCAAGCATTCTGGATAACAGGTCCCATACCTGTATTTGATTTTCTACAACCTTTTTGGCTGCTGGTATTACTCTCATTATTACTTTTAGGAGGATGGTACTGCATCAGCCGTGAGAACTGTGATATACGCTATGACACAATGAGGAGTCTTATGAGCTCCAGGGCCTGGCCTCCTTCTAAAACGGGTAAGTGACTTTGGCCTTTCACTGGAGTCAGCTGACACGTGGGCATTTTTATTAACATTGGAGACAAACATCACTGGTGATGTTGCCAATAGCAACCAATTAGATCTTTGCTTTTGTTTTCTAAAGGTGGCCATAGACGCAAAGATCCTCGAGGATTCGTAAGATTTTCAGACTGTGTTTGGAGAGTCCCGACCAGTCCCGCTGGAGCCCATTGCGCTCTGATCGTAATCTGATTGTTCGGCCATAGGGCTGAACATTCAGATTACCCCCAATATAGCCGTGCCCGTTAGTGGCATATCAGGGAAAGATCGGCTCGTTTGGCGATGTCGCCAAACAAGCAGATCTTTTCGTCTATGGTCACCTTAAGGCTAGGGCCAGACTGGGCAGATCTTGACCTGCAGAGAAATGCTTGCTAAGAAGCCACTCCTCCTCTGCTGTTCTGCTGATTGCTGTGCCTGCATGCAGAAGCATTGCCTCTGCTCAAGAGCAGGCAGTTGTGGTGAATTTCAGCACCAAAATGTATGATTTGGTGCTGAAATCTGCTGGTTCTGCCTGCACCGAAGCTGCACCGAATGTTTCCGGGTTCAGGCACAATGCTGCATCAGTCAGCAGAGGAGCCAATCCTGGTGGATCAAAAATGTTTTTATTTGTGCACGTTCTCCTTTTTTCAAGCTTGAATGGTTGCCCCCATGGCTACACAGCAGCGTATATATATATAGACTATAGATGTCTTTCTGAAGCAAACACACCACTTTTACCAGTGCGTGCTAACCGTATATTACATTTTAATCACTTTAATTTTTTAATGTTACTGTTCCTTTAACTCCTATTCACTTCCTGCTGTTCTGCTGCCCAAATTTACTGAACAATAGAAAAGTGGCTATACATGTATATTGGTATGAATAATATGCCTTCCCCCCTCAGATTTTTATGTCATGATAAACCTTATTTTCTGTACCTGGATCTTTAATCCAGTCTGTTCAACACATTTTTCCACAGCTTCGGGCATTTTGTCAACTCAACCAGAAGAGAATCCTCACTGGTGGAATGCTAATATTGTGTAGGTTAATTTTTATTTTTTGTTTTTTGTATGGCATTAGTGGCCTTCTTACCATATATGACCTGTGACCCCCCCCCTTCCTCCTACAGGTTCATCCCATATTGCTCTAGTGATGTATGGAGTGGAGTATCGCCTAAAACTGAGAAAAGTGAGTTGTGATGCTTCAACTTTCCTTTACAGAAGGTTTTTTATTGGGCTGATGTTGAAATTCCTCTAATTATAGTGCTAGTGTAGACTGTCTACTAATAATAGGGCTAGCTCTGACACTGCCCTCATTAGAGAGTTTAAGGAAAGCACAGCCTCTTCATTCATTATAAGGCTGTATTTAGAGCCAGGACAAGGTTTCTTCTGTGAAACATAGAATCTGACTTAGATATGATCTAATTGTCCCCTTCGAGTTTATGATTTAATGAATAACTAAGCACTCATAAACTCCTGATCTTTGATCTTCTGCAAACTGTTTACTGCGCTGCTGATCAAAAGTATTCCCCTCCCCTTATAAGGGCTGCTTGCTTTTTAGGAAACTTTACATCCACATATGGTCATGTGAAGATAACCATAAAATCCACACACTTCAGTTATCGTTTCGCAGTGTGCTTTCTACCCTGATGAATGGAGCCTAATCCAACATATAATTCCTCAAACTTCTTTTAATTGAAAAACTTTTAAAAACAGACAGGAACAGGTAGAGGGAAGCCACTTTTTGTGGCAACCAACAATCACTTACTGAGAAGCCATCAAACCACTCTGAACCTCTCCCACAGGTTGATGGTTGGTAATGGTCGGAGTTGTATATGTGGTGTCTCTTCCAAACACATGTAGTGTTTTAGGGCAAAAAACAACAATTGTACACAAAAAATAACAAAAAGTGGTATAAAGGTGATACCTTTATTGCCTAACTAAGATAATCATAGCAAGCTTTCAGAATATTTAATTTCCTTTTGAAAAAGGAACTAAAACAGAATAATGCTAACTTAACATATAATTCTCCACTAAGTAATGCAAATTTCAAAAGTAAAATTTGTAACCTCCGCTGTATGCTGGCAAATGCACGGAGATTGTGAGGTAAAATAAGAGACCTAGAATTAATTGTATGCTCTAAAAATTATGATATAATTGGTATCACTGAGACCTGGTGGGATGAAACATGTTACTGGATTGTGAATTTAAATTGTTACACCCTTTTTAGGAGGGACAGAGGGTTTAAAAAGGGTGGAGGAGCCTGAATTAAATGCGCTAAAGAAATAACCATAGCTGGCACTGGTGAGGGTGTAGAATTCCTCTGGGTAGAGATTTTGACTGGGCAAAAGGTTACAAAAAGAATTATCATTGGTGTATGCTATAAACCACCTCGTATAAGTGTCGAGTATGAAGCCCAGCTCTTGCAGATACAAGCGGCTTCACAGCTGGGTCAAGTTGTTGCTTATCCAGACATTGACTGTGGTCATTACCCAAGGTTGCCAAGACAGAAAAAGCTAGTAGGTTTGTAAATATGCTGAATGACAAATTTTTATTCCAGCTCGTTCAAGAATCTACTAGGAATAACTCTCTTTTGGACCTTTAATAACTAATAATTCTGAACTCCTCTCTAACATTTGTGTGGGTGAGCATTAAGGGAATAGTGATCATAACATGGTCTCCTTTGAGGTTCTGTAGCAATTCTATAAGGGTGTAACTAAAACAATAAATTTCAGACGTGCAAACTTTGACAGTATAAGGGCATCTCTGCAACATATTAAGTGGGAAATGCTTTTCACAGGGTTAAACACAGAACAAAAATGGGAAATCTTTAAAATGCTGCTTAATAAATATACTTGTCAGTATATTCCACTTGTAAGCAAGGAACGTCGTTGCAAAGCAAAACCTTTTTGGTGCAATTGAAGTGTTGATGTTGAGGTGGGTAGGAAAATAGGTGCTTTTAAGGCTTTCAAGTTAGCTGGGGCAGCCAAATCATTTATAAGGTACAAGGAGGCCAATAAATCATGCAAAGAAGCTATAAGGCAAGATAAAATTGATATGGAAAAGGATATTGCAGCAAGCAATAAAAAAAATCCAAAATTATTTTTTAAATATGTTAATAGTAAAAAAATGAAGCAGGAAGGGGTGGGACCTTTACTATCATAGGGGGGTCAGTTGGTTGATGAAAACAAAATAGAAGCGCAGATTCTGAACTCATATATTTCATCTGTCTACACAAATGAGGAACCAGTTATTGAAGGTTTCCTTCTTAATAGTCCCAATTCTAGTAATACAACTAATGATGCATGGTTCACACATGAAGATATTCAAAAGAGACTAGAACATGTTAAGATTAACAAAGGTCCGGGGCCAGATGGTATTCATCCCAGGGTACTTAGCGAGCTTAGCTCTGTGATTGCCAAACTTCTTTACTTAATTTTTCAGGATTCATTGAGATCTGGCATAGTGCCAAGAGACTGGCGAATTTCTAATGTGCCTCTATTCAAAAAAGGATCCCGTTCTCAGCCTGAAAACTATATGCCAGTTAGTCTGACGTCAGTGGTAGGAAAGCTTTTCAAAGGGTTAATAAAGGATAAGATACTGGATCTTGCCAGACTAACTTAATTTCTTTTTATGAGAAGGTACGTTGGGACCTCGATTCTGGGATGGCAGTGGATGTGATTTACTTAGACTTTGCTAAAGCATTTGATACACTGCCACACAAAAGGTTACTGGTTAAATTAAGGAATGTTGGCCTGGAACATAGTATTTGTACCTGGATAGAGAACTGGCTAAAGTATAGATTACAAAGAGTGGTGGTAAATGGAACATTTTCTAATTGGACCAGTGTTGTTAGTGGAGTACCGCAGGGCTCTGTACTTGGTCTCTTGCTTTTCAACTTGTTTATTAATGACCTGGAGGTGGGCATTGAAAGTACTGTTTCTATTTTTGCAGATGATACTATTGTGCAGAACTATAAGTTCCATGCAGGATGCTGCCACTTTGCAGAGTGATCTGTCTAAGTTGGAAAACTGGGCAGCAAACTGGAAAATGAGGTTCAATGTTGATAAATGCAAGGTTATGCACTTTGGCAAAAATAATATAAATGCAAGTTATATACTAAATGGCAGTGTGTTGGGAGTTTCCTTAAATGAGAAGGAACTAGGGTTTTTTATAGATAACAAGCTGTCTAATTCTGGGCAGTGTCATTCTGTGGCTACTAAAGCAAATAAATTCTGTCTTGCATAAAAAGGCCATTAACTCAAGGGATGAAAACATAATTATGCCTCTTTATAGGTCCTTGATGAGGCCTCATCTGGAGTATGCAGTGCAGTTTTGGACTCCAGTCCTTAAGAGGGATATAAATGAGCTGGAAAGAGTGCAGAGACGTGCAACTAAATTGGTTAGAGGGATGGAAGACTTAAATTATGAGGATAGACTGTCAAGGTTGGGGTTGTTTTCTCTGGAAAAAAGGTGCTTGCGAGGGGACATGATTACACTTTACAAGTACATTAGAGGACATTATAGACAAATAGCAGGGGACCTTTTTACCCATAAAGTCACCGTACCAGAGGCCACCCCTTTAGACTAGAAGAAAAGAACTTTCATTTGAAGCAACGTAGGGGGTTCTTTACAGTCAGGACAGTGAGGTTGTGGAATGCCCTGCCGGGTGATGCGATTGCTTTAAGAATGGCTTGGATGATTTTTTGGATAGACATAATATCAAAGGCTATTGTGATACTAAACTCTATAATTAGTATAGGTATGGGTATATAATTTTTGTATAGGAGAAAAGAAAGAAAGTATCCCCGTCTTCTTAATCAGAAAAACAAAAAGTTATCACTGTGTGATTTGATTTCAGTTAAACCATTTGGTCTCGTGATCCAGTATCTATAGGTTCCCCCCTTAATAATTCATCCCACAAAGTGCTAGTGCTTAACCTCAATAAATTAGCATTAAATAGGGTAAAACTAAGACACAATTAATTTTCCTTTTAAATATTGTGTATATTTGGTAATTTCTAACTCATAAACAATTCATTTAACATTAATTAATGAATTACTAACAACCAGCTAAAACACCAATAAGGATGGTAAAGTGCCACCAATTGTGATTTAATTCACATATGAATTAATTAAAGTGTAATTATGAATATCTCTGATTCCAAGAAAAGGTAGGAAAAGGAAATTGGTAGAAGGGTGGAGAAGTCCCGTATTGTCTAGCTGATTGTTTTACTAACTGCGGGACCCCACAAAGGAGGAGAAGTCAGTGCTTCTGGAACTGTGGTCTCAATTCTATTTTAACTAGCTAGATTGAGAAGCTATCTTTTCTAAAAAAACACACAAATTCCAGAGCACTTATAGTGAAAACAGTAAAACAAAAATACAGATGAGGAATCTCCTATAATCTGGGTAGAGAGAAGCACCCAGATCACTATAAAAAAGTTTTTTGTAAAAAGAACCCCCCAAGGTTTTATCTAAAAATGCTATAAACCAGTGAAAATGGCAAGCCTCATCCTCATCTGTATTCTTGTTTTACAGTTTTCACTATAAGTGCTCTGGAATTTGTGTGTTTTTTTTATTTTTATTATCGATGTAAAAATAAATAACACTACAGCCAGGGGCGATTCCAGCCCCCCCTCCTGTTCCACGCTTCAAAATCAGCGTCAGAGTGGGTCAAAGGGGCAACATCGCTAGTGCAATGAGTGCAATAGCGCTATCTGCACTGGCTGAGCCGAATTTCCTGGTTAAACCTGGAAATTCAGCTCTTAAAGTTACAAGAAGTGGCTTTTTTTGCTGCCCCTTGTAACTGACCACTCTCTGCCGCCTGAGGCAAGGTTTTCACCTTGTCTCATGGCAGGAGTGGAGCGGACTACAGCCTCAGAATGAATTTAATTCTGCTTCAAAGGTTGTGGATTGTTGGCAACCAGATATCATTGTAACCATTTATATGTTTCAATTAAAGAATCAGACTGTATGTACTGTATTTATGTGTGTGTGTGTATATATAGTTATATATATATAGATATAGATATAGATAGATAGATATATATATATATATATATATATATATATATATATATATATATATATATATATATGTATGTGTGTGTGTGTATATATATCAAACAAGGGAAAGTTGTGTGTATATGTATATATTTATATATATATATATATATATATATATATATATATACGTTTGAAAATAAACACTATTACTTCACTACAGAACAGTGTGTGCTGATCCTTCATAAGACTATATACGATTTGTTGATCGTGCACCACTGGCAACATCTGTCTGAGTGCTGGTACTGTGGGACTGCATATATATAGATAGATAGATAGATAGATAGATAGATTTATATTTGTATTCAGGATAACAGTGATAAAGCTCAAATCCTTATAATAGCTTTTATTTCCATACATGCAAATGCATTGGGAACATTGCACATTCTATTCCAAATCAAAACATGAAGAAACATTTATCAAATGTATTCCTTTACAGAAAGTGAAGAAAATGGAATATTAGGCTGTTGCTGAAGTGTTTGGGGTAATTTTCTTGTTGAAGCTTGTTAAAAATAATAGCAGTGTGGAGTTCAATTAGTGAGGTCATTCATTCTGTGAAAAAAAAAAAACAAGTGTCAATTATGATCTGAAGGAAGGCAGCAAATGTTGTGCATGCTGGTTATAGAGAGAAATGCACTATAATCAGCATGCACAACAACATTTGCTGCCTTCCTTTGTCATAATTTACTTCTTTTTTTTTCACAGAATGAATGACCTCACTAATTGAACTATTGCTATTTTGGATAATACTGCTATTATTTTGAACAAGCTTTTATTATTTTGAATAAGCCACAATTAACATAGTAATATAGTATGTTAGGTTGAACACATGTTCATCAAGTTCACCTTTTTTAAATCTATATATAACCTGCCTTATTGCTAGTTGATCCAGAGGAAGGCAAAAAGAAAACCCATTTGAAGGCTCTCCAAAATCCCTCAGAGGGTGAAAAATTCCTTCCTGATTCCAATATGACAATCGAACTAGTCCCTGGATCAACTTGTACTATGAGCTATCTTTCAGAACCATGTATTCCCTCCCTTGCTCAAAAGCCATCCAAACCCTTCTTAAAGCTATCTAATATAGTGCTGTCCAATTGGTGGCCCGCAGGCCACATGTGGCCTATGACCCCCCCTTGTGTGGCCCCACATGAAAGTCTGCCTGATGTGTCTGCTTATCATGTGTCATCTTTAAAAGGTATAACTGCACAGAGTGACTGGCCCCTGCATTGTTTACATTTAAAATTCAGACTATAAAATCCTGCATTGTTCACACATGTAATCCCACCTGCATTGTTCACACCTGTGACACATCTATTGTTAACATCTGAGACCCTGACAGAAACTGCCTACATTGTTCACCTGTTCACACTTCTACAAACTGATGAAGGTGCACCAGCACTGTGTCACTGTATGTACTATATGTAGTACATCTTGGAGTGGTTTTCCCTGTCTCCTGCTCTGTTCCACCTGCCCCATGCTTCCTGTATGTACTATACTCTGCCTGTCCCATGCTCCCTGTGTGCACCATACTCTGCCTGCCCCATGCTCCCTGGGTGCTCCATACTCTGCCTGCCCCATGCTCCCTGAGTGTGCTGTACTATATGTAGTACATCTTGGAGTGGTTTTCCCTGTCTCCTGCTCTGTTTGACCTGTCCCATGCTCCCTGGGTGTGCCTTACTCTGCCTGCCCCATGCTCCCTGGGTGCGCCATATCCTGCCTGTCCCATGCTCCCTCGGTGTGCCTTACTCTGCCTGCCCCATGCTCCCTGGGTGTGCCATACTCTGTCTGCCCCATGCTCCCTGGGTGTGCCATACTCTGTCTGCCCCAGGGCTGGAACTAGGCGTAGGCAGAAGAGGCAGCTGCCTAGGGCACAATGATTTGGGGGGTGCTGGGTGGGTACCTCTTCTGCCTACCCTTAGACAGGGCCTGGCACTAGGCTTGCATGCAAAGCTACCGAGCATGTGCACTTGAACACTCCTAATTCGCATGCGCCCATGAATGCCCCTTATGTGCATGCGCAGGAACATTGCTACCGGCATTTTGCACACGTGGGAGCGCTGCTACGGCAATTCGCATGCATGGGGATGCTCCTACCAGCAATGTGCATGCACGGGAATGCCAATACCGGCAATTTGCAAGCAGATCGTCGCTAGCAGCAATTCCCATGCACGCGGATCGCCATTACTTATAATTCGCATACGCTCGGATTGCCACTACCGGCGATTCACATGAACTCAGATCGCCACTGCTTGCAATTCACACCTGCTACCAGCAATTTGCAGGTGCGCAGATTGTGCCGGAGACCAAAACTGTATGCCATATTCTAGATGGGACTTTAACAGCACTCTGAACAGTGGAAGAATAACCCCCTCCTATCGCTAATCGAGGTCGCTTTTACTACAGCTCAAATGGCTTTGCTTGTTACAGCCAATTTTATTATCTATAAGGATTCCAAGATCATTTTTCATTATGGATTTGCCTATTGCAGTGCCATTAAGGGTATAAGTGGCTTGCATATTTTTGCATCCAAGGTGCATGACTTTACATTTATCAACATTGAATCTCATCTGCCCAGATGTCAAGATCCTGTTGCTACATCCTGAATGGAATTAATTGGGATGCATAGTTTTAAAAGTGGAGCCAATACAGAGCCCTGAGGGTCCCCACTAAGAACCCTACTACAGCAACCATTAACAGTACCATTAACAACCACCCTCTGTACCCAATCCTGTCTTGTAACTTTTATTTCAACTGTTCATTCTCTCTCCATTAGACACTCACCTTCTGTAACTCCCCCTTCCCACCCAGAAACCAGGCATGAAAAAAAAGCTTGATAGTTTTACAACTCCAGTCTTCTTTACACACAAGCTCCTCTCCTTCTGAGCTGCCAGCTCCTCCTTCCCAGAAACTAAAGGTGGTCTCTGTGACTGTAACTTTTAAGGTGGCCATACATGGGCCGATAAAAGCTGCCGACAGACCGTGTCAGCAGCTTATTGGCCCGTGTATGGGGCCCCACGACGGGCTTCACCGATCGAGATCTGGCCGAAAGTCGGCCAGATCTCGATCGGATGGGACAGAAAATCCCGTCGGATCTCGGCCGCATCTATTCGTTGATGCGGTCCCGCAATCCGACCGCCCGTTTGGGCATCGTTAGGATCCGATCGTTGGGTCCTAGGGCCCACGATCGGATCAGCTGATATTGCCCACCTCAAGGTGGGCATATTGGAGGGAGATCCGCTTGTTTGGCGACATCGCCAAACGAGCGGATCTCTCCATGTATGGGCACCTTTACTTACCTGCTGCCGCACATTCATTTCTATGTGATCACAGAGACACGCGATAAAACTATTGAGGTGGGGGGGGTTAGAGTCAGGGGATAGAAGGGGTTTTTTAGGAATGTAGTTTTTTTTTTTCATGCCTGGTTTCTGGGAGGGAGGGGGAGTGACTCTTTCTAACGGAGAGAGAACAGAGGTTTAAAAAATCACTGAGGCTGGCTGCTGCAGTGGGAATGGGTAGGCAGGTTGGCGTGACTGTGCTGTGGCATCATTGTAAGGCAGTGCAGCAGCCGCTCACTGAGGAGAGGTTGAATCCCATTCGGCAGCAGGATTCTTAAGTGCAGCAGGCGCACGTGTGACGTGCTGCTGTGATGTTCGGCTCCCTCTCTGGCTCTGCAGCAGAATTCCTTTTCACCGCTGGCCACTTCCACTGCACCGGCTGGGGAGGGTGTGGTGAGAAATGGAAGTAGATCAGATACACACAGCCATACACAGCCCCCGGTTCTGATGCCTATGCATTGTAGCATATACTGGTATTTTTTAGGAATTTGCTGTGGGCCAATTAAAAATGGATCGCGGGCTGTAGTTTGGACACCCATGCTGTAGCCAGATCCCTATCCATGTGCAAACAACTTCATTAAGCCCAACAGACCTTAGGTTAGAAAGCAGGCATTTGTGGGGAATTGTATAATGGGGAACCAAATCTGGTTATGGTGAGAAGGGCTGAAAGGAGCCAAAAAGCCATTAGCTAGCAATTATATGCAAAGTGATGCCTTCTGAAATCAGAAGGTATTTACTTGTCTCATGCCATACACAAAGCACTGCCTAGATACCAAAAGTGAGAGTTTTGATTCTCCTATGAGGCGTCATGGGCGGAGACATGCAAATCACTTCTTTGTGTCCCTTTGGCCAAATATGCATCCAGAACTGCTGGTTTATAGCACAGATACAGCCTAATGGTTCTGAGCCATATATCCAAACTTGCAGACAGCCTTGGGGAATTGTATCAAACACTTTGGCAAAATCCAAATAGATTACATCTGCTGCTCCCCTGCTGTCCAAGCATCTTGCTTACCTCATCATAACCAATATTAGAGTTTTGAACAATTTAATGTCTCAAACACCTGCAGGTTAAAGTATATGTATCCAAAAATAATTACAAATGAAATGTTACAAAGTTTTATACATTGTAGCATTTGCATCCGTTTGGTACACCTCAAGTTAACCAGTTCAGATGGTAGACACTACCATTGTGTTAAAACTTAGCATTTATTAGCATTTAGCTAAAAACATGCTACCCAATACACAAGACTCACTACTATCATGCCTCATAAGTAGTGCTGGACCATATAAAACAACAATTAATAAAAATACATAGAGTGAATCGCCGGTATATTGGACCTGTGTTTAAGACTAATGCTTAACCGACACAACAAGGGAAGGTGTAAGTGGGGTAAACTCATGTACATTTATTAAGTGAATGATACATTCTGGGGCACATCAATCTTGGCAAAGGAGCATGCCCCCCAAAAAACTTCTGGGTTTAAGGCTAATGTTTGCCACCTTTATTATTCTAGGTGGATATGCATTTATGGGATCGCTCATTATACAGGAAGTGGTCAAGGAGCTTCTAGGGAAGGGACTGGACACTGCCAAGCTTCTTCTTTTGGCTGGAAGCAGGTAACTGTTAATGGCATTGGAGGTATATGAAGACCTGCATCAGTGATCGTTATGCCTCTTCCTGAACTGCAGCTCCTAGCATCCTTCATTAACCAGCTATGGTGCCACAGTTCAGCCATTACTTAATGTGGATGAGAGTCTACCTATGTAATTGCTATCCTTCTATCTCTGTCCATTTGTCTCTGGCATCAGTCTGGAACTAAGGCATCAGGGGCCCACTGGGGCTGCAACCTTACAAGGGTTCACCTTTCAACACTATTTTGGTTGTTTCAGATAGTTCACTGGAAATACTTTTTTTAATTAACTTCTGTTTGTACACATTTTTCTAATATTGAAGTCACCAACACTGTAAACTATTCTAAATAATAATTAGTTGCTACACTCTTATCTTTGGCCCTCCTGCACAGATTTCCTGAGTTTTATTAAAGGCACTGTTATAATTAATAAAATAGTTACTGTGAAGTGTATCTTAGAAATGTCTCTTGTGACACCAAGGGCCCCCCATTATGTAACCACCCTCCCCCTATGTACAGCCCCATCTCTCCCCCTTATGAACAACCCCCATCCTCTGCTGCTGCACCACCTATGTTTTCCCTCCTTCCGCCTTAATTTGCAGCTGTGATTGGGCGAGGGCCCCCCAGTTTTTTTCCAGGTATCCCAGACCCTGCCTGGCCCTGGGTTTCCTCAATTAATACTTGCTTTTCTTCCTATATCCCCTATTTGTCATGACATAAGTGTCTAATTTAAATTTCCTTACATAGTGCTGGTGGAACTGGTGTCCTTCTAAATGTGGACATGGTGGCTAATCTACTGGAGGAGTTGGGTTACCCTGGTATCGAAGTTCGAGGACTCTCTGACTCTGGCTGGTTCCTGAATAACAAGCAATACTGGAGAACAGACTGTACAGATATAATTACATGTGCTCCCACTGAGGCTATACAGAGAGGAATTAGGTATGGAGTAGATTGGAAGGAAGAGACTAGACATGTCAAAGCTACAGTTGTTCCATTGTCTTCATCTGGACAATGGACCTCAAGGATAGTGGTTCAGCAAGAATAGGTTTATAATGACTTGACATCAGTAATGCCAGTGTGGAATTTAGGGAGTCTATAGATAATATAGATCGATATAATGGTGCAGGGGCTAAGACTGCAATTTCAGCATGGCACATTTAATGACACACGTGCTACTGAGAATTGTGTCTGCAAAAATACTCAAATTGTATAAACGCTTAAATATACTTTTGTTTGTATTTTTGATTGATTACACGATTTGCGCGTTTTAACAATTTTAAGTATTCCCTTATAGTATTCCCTATTGTGGGGTTTTGTAGACGCAACAAATTTTGGACAATAAGTAGCACCATGTGTTATTGCCCTAAGAAGTAGTCTAAAAGCAGCATGCGGAAAGGTGTAGACTGAGGAGCAAGAAAGTGTTCTGAAGTACAGGTATGGGATCCGTTATCCAGAAATCTGTTTCCTAGAAAGCTCTGAAATAGAGAAAGGCCATCTCCCATACACTCTATTAAAATCATTTTAAAAATCATCAAAATGATTTCCTTTTTCTCTGTAGTAATAAAACTGTACCTTGTACTTCATCTAAAATGAAATATAATTAATCCTTACTGGAAGCAAAACCAGATTATTGGGTTTATTTATTGTTTAAATGATTTTCTAGTAGACTTAAGGTATGAAGATCCAAATTACAAACCTGTTGTAGGTCTGTAGGCTTTAACAGTTGTGTTGTGTGAAAATTAACAACAATGGAATTTGTTGTTTGAGGCTGGGGAGCAGGGAGGAATCAATACAGAGGCAGGTGTTGTACTTCCTGACATGAATTTATTTCTCTGGTGTAGGTACTGGAACAGCATGGTTCCAGAACGTTGCAAGCAGCAGTTTAAAGAAGGGGAAGAATGGAACTGCTTCTTTGGCTACAAGATCTATCCAACTTTGAGAAGTGAGTAACATATCTATAAAAAATACAATAATACAGCCAACAGAATTCTGAAAAGTGAATTACATTTTTATTCATGCCACTAGCAAAGATACGTTTTGGGCTATACCAGCCCTTTATCAAGCAAAATCTACAAAGAATAGATAGCGTAAAAACCCAACCAATATGTTGACCCACATGCTGCCAGCCTGAAATTTAAATGACCTGCCGAGCTATCACTAATTGTATACCTGCGTATGGCTTGGCCTCCTGTGATGTCATTGAAGGGGGTGGGGAGATCACAACATGAATATATAAATAGTGATGGTTGGAGGCAGGAGCGGGGCATAATGACATCACATGATGAGTCACAGCCTGACTCCATCCCCTTTCCTGCACATCAGTAATCTCTAATGCAGTTTTAAATTTGTGCATGTGTAGTGAAATCTGAAAATTGTACTGTAATGTTCAGGCACCCACCTCAGTGAATTTGTTTTCTTGTCCTATAAAATCTTCACACTATAATTCTACGCAGCATGTGCTAATTTTGATTGTATTTTATATATATATATATATATATATATATATATATATATATATATATATATATATATATATATATCCCTTTAAAATGAAATTGTGAAATTATCTGTTTAGCCCAAAAACAGATTTTTACATTCTCCAAATATTACTATTTCTGTTGTAGGGGATAAAGGAGATGTTAAACTTTACATTAACTTTTAGTATGAGACAGTTGGCAAATAGTTTTAAATTTTTATTTGTGTTTTTTAAGTTATTTACCTTTTTAATTCAGCAACTCTCCAGTTTGCAATTTCAGCAATGTGATGGCTAAGGTCCAAATCACCCTAGTAACCATGCGTTGATTTGAATAAGAGACTCTAATATGAATAGACGGGGGCCTGACTATATAAAAATGAGTACTATAAAGTAGCACTAACAGAGCCTTACAGAGCACTTGTTTTTAGATAGCGTCAGTGACCTCCATTTGAGAAATGAAAAACTTAGAAGGCGGTAAATAATTAAAAAAATAATAATAATGATCAATTGAAAAGTTGATTAAAATTGGCCATTTTATAACATACTAAAAACCATGTTTGGGTTCTGACCCGTAGGTTAAGCATCCCTGGTGTAGAGAATGTTTCCACTAATGTATATCTAAATATTAATACACAAACAAACATTGTTCTGTTTGCACCTTGGAAATTGTCCCTTGTGCAAGTTTAGGCAAGTTACTACCTAAAGTAAAGCACATCTCCCCTTAGGAAAGAAAAACACAACATTTCTTTCAGAATAAATGTGTTTTATATAATTCTTTCCTTTTCATTGGGGGTTGTAAAAATACCCTTTTTACCATTTGTATGTAGCTATAAATAATATGTAAATGAAAGCTGTATCTGTGGCTTTCTTTGTGTGAATTCATTTTCACCTCACAAAGCATATTTTAAGATTATTTGGATTCTGATAAATCAGTGTTTATCAGTGGAAACTACTAGTGGAAGTTAGTTTTTAACCATTCACTTGTTACCTACTCCTTTAATGCTTATGAAGGTACTATAAAGATCTTCAAATTATGTTGGCATTCCCGGACTGGGATTAAAAATAGGCTCTGGTTCATAGAAGGTACACAGAGGCCCAAACAGTCCACCATCAGTCCACCAAATAGAGTCTGTCTTTGGTATCTTAAAGCAGCCCCTCTAGTATTTGACAGAATCCACAGATAGCCAGTCCAGCTCTGTTTAATGTCAGTGCTCTATAATTTGAAGGATAATAATGAACCTTTCTGGCTTTAAATACAAAAGTTTGTTGTCTTCATGCATTCAGTAGATAAGAAACAGCAGCAGCTATGGCACTTTCTTACACTTCAATAGTATCAGACTGGGGTGTCTGGGTCCCACCAATGCTGTCATCACAGGGGCCCAACAACCCCTTAGTAGAGCCCCTCCTGACCCAGTTGTAAGAAGCCATCCTCCCACTCCACGGTGTGTACCCTATAAGTATAGGGTTAAAATAAAAGTAAGTACTTTGCGTTGATCGGAGGGGAGTGCTTATACTTTCTGGCCCTCAGGTCAAGAAAACCTCTAGTTTGTTAGCTCTCATAATGTATTACTACAGTGTAACCCCAGATATCGCCTTTGCTTTTAAAGGCATGCTGTCGCACCAAGCAGTGAAAGTGAGCAAGTCCATACCCCCCCAGGTATAGTAACTGTGCGCACAGTAACATCTTGGTGTTCTTTGGTAACGATATTGGCGAAAGGGTGCCTTATCTTGCCTTGACTGTTCACAATGCGAAATAATTCTTGCTTGGGAAATAATGTGATATCACAATTTTACTTCAACACTAGGTCCTGTGTTTGTGGTGCAGTGGCTGTTTGATGAAGCCCAGCTGACAGTAGATAATGTTCATCTGAGTAGGCAGCCAGTGCAAGAGAGTCAATGGCTTTATATCCAAAATTTGGGCCGGGAGCTGAGGAACACACTAAAGGATGTTGGGTTTGTGTCTGGCAACACATTGAACTATACTATTATTTGTGTGGGTCTGAAGGCCAGTGTACACACTCTTAACATCTGCTTCTTTTCACACAGGGCGAGTTTTGCTCCTGCGTGTCTAGCACATGAGGTGATAACACGTAGGTAAGTCTCGTTTATCTATAGGCCATCTTATATCTTTTATGTTTACATCATACTTCCTATTTTTGTCTGCTGTGTTCTATATTCATCTCTTTCTTCCATTTTATTCTCACTTGGGCTTATTACATATTGCAAGTTCCATAGTCATCATGTGGCGGCCTGCTTACAATAACTTAATGACCTGGGTATCTAACAAAATGACATACTGATATGGATGCAGTGTTTTTAATTCTGACTTTATCTACTTGCTTTACTTTTAGGAAATGGGTTTGAATAGAATGGGTTCCTTCTGTATATATATCTGTAGAAGACCTGCATGTAAAGCACTTTACATGTAGCAATCTGACAATAACCTCCTTTGCATTTTCCCTCAATTAAGCCAGATCTCCACACATAAACATATTTCCATGTGGCAATCCCCATTCCTCTGAATTAAATCTATTTTAAGTGTTCATACACTGGGCTGATGGGTACACGGCATACCATTCATTAGAACAAAATGGTATCTGTGCAACATCTGTGCAACAATTGCTTCCATTTTTATACCCACAACAAAAAGTAGTAACAAGCAGGCATTGAGCCACAAAAATCATAAGAAAGACTCAGACAGGAATTGAATAAGATAAAACACAGCAGTGCTGGTGTATTAACATAAAGTTTATTAAACAGCAAGAAAATCATGTAGACAAAAACTGCTATAAAGATATTGCAAAGTGTCAACAGACTTCTGCAGCACACTTTATGTAATTAGTAGTAATATGCAATTATACATTATTCATATCGCAGTAAAGGAATGGCAAGTGGTTATGGGTCTCTGCCAGAGCAATTGAAGTAGCAATATACAAATAATGAGCAATCACAGGACCACTGGTTGTTCTGCACCTTATTGCTATTTCTCTTTCCTATTAGACCTGTAAATGGACTGGATATGAGACTATTAAAATAAAGTGTCTGGTTGCTAAAACTTACTGCAATTATGCATTTTTCTATATATGTTGGTAGATGAATTATTGAGCCTAAGGCCCTGGTCACATAGAGCATAGGTTCCTCTTCTCTCCAACGGAGGTTTCTCTCTGCTCTCTTCCGCAGGTCCCATATAGCTGCATAGGTGCAGAGCAGAGTGGAGAGCTGCCACTAAACATGAAGGCAAATGCCACACAGAGCTGATTTGCAGGTCAAAAAACAGAATCTATGCTGGCATCAGCCTTCTTACTTACCTGTGTCTGGAACTAATGCATCAGCCCAGGTGCAGACACACGCAGAAAGCAGGAATTTTCTGGCCAATCTCTGCTCTGTGTAGATTTTCCCATCTTTGACAACTTTAACAATTTTAGCTTGAAAATGGTAGCTAAACCATGTGTGTTTCAAAACATACACGTTTTCATAAATAGCAACAATATATTTTATATAGCATTTGCTATTTGTGAAGAGAAATGCACAGCTTGATCAAGAGTGTCATTTCTAATGGGTTTTATGCCCTGCTTTTGGGAGTAGTTTTGTCTGCCAACCCATTCCAACAGTGAGCTGACCAAATACAATACAATTTATGACATGCATACTATATAGAGTGCCCTATAACAGTGCAGAACCATGAATGGTTACAGCTAAGATTTACAGCTACTTTTATGTGCATATACATTTATTATTAATTAAAAAAAAGTTTTACAGTGAACTTTTCCCAGCAAACATGCTACTATTAAAGAGTAGAATCGTATGTTAGGTGTTATGGTCCCTCTATTGGTGAACTGAAAGTAGGGCAGGCATTTCTACAACTACCAGGTTCATTCCTTTTAACTGAGATGTAAATCATACATTATAAGAGCTACAGGTTATCAGACTTCGTCGACAGAAGCTGTTATGTTAGTAAAGTAATATACTTGGCTCTCCCTGAGAAGTATTTGCACTTAGGTGAAGCAGAAGGCTAGTCTGTACAGAACAATCTCAGATATCACCTTTGCTTTAAAAGGTATGTTTAAAAAAACTTGTTTTTCAACATTAATACCCAGGGTGATAAGGAGGGGGACCATGCTTATGGGCATCTAGTTACTAGCATCTAATCATATTACTTGAAATACCAAGCTTAGCCAAGTGTTCTTGTTTGCATATACTCAACAGGATACAATGTCAAGGAAGACTAAATCCAAGGTGTAAGTAAAATAAGCAGTCACGTTTTACAGCTTTCATAGGGAGGTTAGTAGTTGTTACTTGTAATTGGCTAGGCATAGGATAATAGCATTCCACAACTTGCCTTCACTACTCACAATGCAAAATAATTCTTGCTTGGAAACAATGTGATGCCACAATTTTATTTTAACACGCACCCATATTTCCAAGGTAAAATTTAAGTATTTGGGGGAGATTAATATACTCTAGCCCTCCATTACGTTGTATATAAAATAATGTAATGATGCCTTGAGTAGGAGTCCTTGAGTAGGCTGAGGGTTATAAAATACCACAGTTAAGTTAGAGGATCAATTCACTTTCTCTTTAGATGGTCAGGCACAAAAATAGCAGTTTGATAAAACAAAGCTGTGTACATTTGTTACTGGGTAGATATCTAGGAGCTGCAATACATATACCATTGATTTGAGCTCCTCTCTTGTGTTTCAGTCACTGGACAGAGATTCAGGTCCGAGGCACCTCTCTTCCACGTGCTCTCCATTGTTGGGATCGGAGTCTGCAAGAGCCAAACAAGAACAGCAAGGTTCAATTGAAGGGATGCCCCTTCCATTTGATGGACAGCTGCCCCTGGCCACAGTGTAACCCAACCTGCCCCTCCATCCGAGACCACTTTACAGGACAGGAAATGAGTGTGGTGCAATTCCTTATGCATCTTGGCTTTGATGTGCAGAAGATGGCCAGTCAACAAGGCATGGAGCCAGGCAAACTTCTTGGTGTGTTAAGCAGTTAGGGTTTGGACCTAAGTGATTGTTGGGGGTTCTTATTAATGGATGGAGAAAGCTAAGGGCCCACTGTTGACAAATGGTGCTTAAAAGGGAAGGGCTTGAATGTGCAAGCAGAAATACTAACAGTGAGGGAGTAAATTGTAAGGGCATGGACCTTGTAATTAGTTGGGGTTTTGGTTAACAAAGAAACCTTTTGAAGAGTCAAATTTAAATGTTTATGAATAAGACAATAAACCATTTGACATAGTCAGACAAGTGTTATCTCCAGTAAAACAAAAAGTAAAAAAAATTACCCTTATAATGGCAAGACAATGTGTAATAAGAAAAAGTGTTTAATTCTGGATGACAATTAAAAAATACAATTATGTACTCAGAAGTTTGCTCATGCAAATTGTATTTGCTCAGCGGTACATGCAGACAGCCTTTGGTGTGGGTGCATCATATGCCTGGAATCACTTCCCATTGATCTCGGTGACAATCACCTGAACCCACAAGTTGCTTGTACATGTTTGGTCATGCATTTCTGAGCAACAGTCACCTGACATGTGAGAGCACCCTTTAGGTCCAAGCTATTGCATTTTGCATTTTGCCACTTTGGGCTCAGGTGGTGAACTGCTGTGTTTGCCATTGCCCTTGGATGGGATGGTTTGTCATCTCGCTAATGTTTACGAAAAAGATCTCGGGAGATGTTGCCCATAGCAACCAATCAGATCATTGCTTTTGGTTTCTAAAGGTGGCCAGATACTTTAAAATCTGCTCTCTTGGGGCGGTTGCCAAACGAGCAGATCTTTTCCTGATATGCCCACCAACGACAGGGTGATATCGGGCTAATCCGATCGTTCTGCCCTAGGGCCAAATGATCAGATTACAGCAATGGCAATGGGTTGTGACGCGATGAGGACCACATCAACTAGCCAATGCGGTCGTAAAGGAAAATCAAACCTGCCTTACTGATATCAGGCCATTTCTTGGCCAGATATTGATCAGGGAGGCCTGTTGGAACACCCCATACACTGGCAGATAAGCTAAATATCGATTTAATATCGGCATCTTAAATCTGACCGTGTTTGGCCATCATAACTTGTAGGTGACTGTTTAAATCAAATTGCCGATTGGTTGCCATGGTCAACATCTCCAGAGATCTCCGGTGATATTTTTCTCCATTGTTAGTTAACATGCCTTAGTGTACCACGAGTTAATATGGAAACCATAAAAAGTGACCTGTTGGGCTCTGTTATATTTACTGTTTATTTTATCAAAGCCAATAAAAATGTGGGCAGGGACATTAAACTACTTTCCACAAGATGGCCCTCAGCCAACAAATTAGTTCAATGGGAGCTTTCCAGTAGTTACAGCTCACTAATCTGCTAGTATTTTTTTAATGATCTTATGCCAGTATGAAATCACTTTCCCATTAAGGATAAGTAGTTTCATTACTAATAACCAGATAATATTTTATGTTTTATTTAAGCATTTGGTTACTGAACAACCTAGTACAGTTAACTTTATGTATGAGTAGACATAAATTGGTGGTATGTTTATTCATCAGTGAAGCAAAAAAACATAATGCCCTCACACATTCTTTTAAAGGTAAAATGAAAGGTTAATAGTATTTTAAAATATTTTTTAAATGGCCAAACTCCCTTAAAATGCCTTGCATTTTGCAAAATAATTGTCATTATTGTGTAATGAGTGATTAAAAGTGTCAAATCCATGAATATTACATTGTAACGGCTAACATGTGAGAATCTGTTGTTTTTTTACTTGCTTTCATGCCTTGGTGTTTGGACAAAATAAGAGGTGCAATATGTAAACTTAGTAGCAGATTATTGACATTGTTTGGCTCCTATTTTAAGCAATTTTGCCTCATAGGGGTCATATGGGCAACAAATATGCAAAAAAGGTTTTTACTATTGCTCCATTTTAGTGAGCATCACTCCTCCTATTTAGTGTTTAATACATTCTGTACATTGCTTTTAGCCTCCTGTTTTGGAAAACAGTGATAGGGTACGTGAAGATTCCTATTCTGCTTAATGGGAAAATTAAATTTGCTTTCTTTAAAACATTGCAGTCTCTTATTTTGATACCAAATGTTCTTTAATGACTGTATATGTGTGTAGCCCTATAGTAAATTGCACCAATCTCTATCTATGAGCTCCACTCCCAATATTGTGCTCTGGATGAGAACTTAAATCTTAGGGAGTAAGCCTTTGCAATCGGTGTGGAGGCAGGGTGTAGTGTAACTGCAAGAATTGGGCACCAGTGGTTCTTATAACTTAACAAATGAACATATTTATTGAACAATTACCATCCTCAGTGGAGTGTACATAATAGCAAAGCAGGATCATACAGAACAGTGGATAGGCATATACTCACAGCACAACAGTATTAGTCCCACAGGGAAGAGAACATACACAGCAGCAATGAAGGTACATCCAGCTTTCAGCCTTTTCCCTAAGTGGAACCCAGGGGAATTCTACATCCCTAAGTCTACACACTTAGTCCCTACTTCTGGGCAATTAGTACCTGGGATCTTAATCCCTCTGACTCTCCTCGTCAGAGCCTTGAGCTGCTCAGCTAAATAGCCTATCTGTCACTCCTAGAGTGACCTCTTAAGGTGAATAGCCTATCCTTACTAGATCTGACCTGTCTAGGTTCCACTGGAGCTCTGCCTGCCTGCTCAGGCTAGAGCAAGCACAAGAGAGCATGGCTACAAAGGGTTTTATACTTTAGCACAATGCCATCTACTGGTCACTATTGAGAATCTCAGGGGCATAGCATAAAGCAGAGCATTGACACAAGTCCCCATTAGGACCCATTTGAGTGTCTAGAACAATAAGGATTTGCCTGCTTAACTAGGGGTGGCTATTTTACACATACCTACATGTGTTTTTACATAAAAATACAAACAAGAACATTACAGTATTCTTTCGGACATGAGCATATTGTATTTGGGATTATTTTCTTAATCCTTTAAAGTAGTTGCTTGAACACAGAAAACAGGTTGAATTTAACACTCGGATGTACTACAGTTCCTAAGTAAAGGATACCAGAAGTATTTCCACAACAGCTGCATATCTATGAGTAGGAAATCTTTGAGTTTGGAGTGGCATGCCCTTCTCCTTACACTCTATGGGAACGACAAATCATTTTCATTTTGTTTTGTTATTGAATCCACTTGCTAAGGTCCAACTTATGGCCTTAAGTTTTCTGAACTGGCCCTGCATGAGTAGAATTGGGTCCAATCAGAATATTAAACAATTTTTTACTATGACACTGCCTAGAAATCAATCACAATTATATAGTCAGCCTTCAAATTGAATCAGATTGTATCCCATGACAGTTTCTTGATACAACAATTTGACTTTTGTCAGATATGATCTGATGCTGCTGAAATCTGATGTATAAAAACAAACTGAATGCAGACCCACACACTGGGTACATTAATATATACAGTATACAAACATACAAATTATACCGGTTGGTTAAACATTAAAGAATTTGGTCACACACACATCTCAGCCCTGACCGAGCATCTGCTACAAAAACACATTTGCCCACACACACCTACATCTTCCTTTCTTCCTACCCCAAAACAAGGAGGTGTGGGGACAGCAGGAAGAGCAGAATGAAGAGAGAGGATATAAATTGCATATGTACCTGGACTAACACCCCACTTCCCTTTAGGCAAAAAACTGCCTTTAACTGCAGGTCTTTAATAGATACCCGAGGTGAGGTTGCATCATACAGCCAGTTCGCCTAATATGAACAATATTGCATGAAGATATGAATTTGACCCCCATCACTCAGATCTTGTAACTAGAACCTGCCTTTACCTATGATCATTTTTAATATCTCAGCTAATGATAAAAGAAATTAGATTTTATAATATTTTTTTATCAGATGAATTAAACAATCCTCATTTGAGGGGGTGTGGTTTTATTTATTGGACTCTGTAAATACTATTTATAAATAGGGGCAGAAGAGCTGCCCTATGTACAGATGTAAATAGCTCTTGCATGTATTGTAGCACGAACATTATTCTCATTAAAAATACCTTTCTGTTCAAGGTGTGTTTGTCTTCTCCTTTTAAAGAACGAGTTGAGCATGTTCTTTAGTAATGGTTGACTGATATGTAACATAGTTACAGAGTTAAATTGGGTTGAAAAAAGACATCCATCAAGTTCAACCCCTCCAAATGAAAACCCAGGATGCATACACACACCCCTCCCTACTTTCACATAAAATCCATATACCCATACCTATTCTAACTATAGAGCTTAGTATCACAATAGCCTTTGATATTATGTCTGTCCAAAAAATCAACCAAGCCACTCTTAAAGGCATTAACTGAATCAGCCATCACAACATCACGCGGCAGTGCATGCCACAACCTCACTGTCCTGACTGTGAAGAACCCCCTACGTTGCTTCAAATGAAAGTTCTTTTCTTCTAGTCTAAAGGGGTGGCCTCTGGTACGGTGATCCACTTTATGGGTAAAAAGGTCCCCTGCCATTTGTCTATAATGTCCTCTAATGTACTTGTAAAGTGTAATCATGTCCCCTCGCAAGCGCCTGTTTTCCAGAGAAAACAACCCTCACCTTGAGAGTCTACCCTCATTATTTAATTCCACACAAAAATGGAGTGCTCACCTCAGACAATATATCCTTTCGGATCAGGTGCTTCTAGCAGTATTCGATCACACCTGCCACGGATCCAAACCTCAATTGTAGAAATCCAATATACTGCAGCACACTGTAATTTGTGTAAAATTTGAAGGTGTACTTTATTGGCTCAAATACGAGCAGACATGTGGCAACGTTTCGGGCCTCGCAGGACCCTTTCTCAAGCCCTTGAGAAAGGGTCCTGCGAGGCCCGAAACGTTGCCACATGTCTGCTCGTATTTGAGCCAATAAAGTACACCTTCAAATTTTACACAAATTACAGTGTGCTGCAGTATATTGGATTTCTACCCTCATAATTTAAGTCTTCCATCCCTCTAACTAATTTAGTTGCAGACATCTCTGCACTCTCTACAGCTCATTTATATCCCTCTTAAGGACTGGAGTCCAAAACTGCACTGCATACTCCAGATGAGGCCTCACCAGGGACCTATAAAGAGGCATAATTCTGTTTTCATCCCTTGAGTTAATGCCCTTTTTTATGCAAGACAGAACTTTATTTGCTTTAGTAGTCACAGAATGACACTGCCCAGAATTAGACAACTTGTTATCTACAAAAACCCCTAGACCCTTCTCATTTAAGGAAACTCCCAACACACTGCCATTTAGTGTATAACTTGCATTTATATTATTTTTGCCAAAGTGCATAACTTTGCATTTATCAACATTAAACCTAATTTTCCAGTTTGCTGCCCAGTTCTCCAACTTAGACAAATCACTCTGCAAAGTGGCAGCATCCTGCATATAACCTATAGTTCTGCACAATTTAGTATCATCTGCAAAAATTGAAACAGTACTTTCAATGCCCACTTCCAGGTCATTAATAAACAAGTTGAAAAGCAAGGGACCTAGTACAGAGCTGGTCCAATTAGAAAATGTTCCATTTACCACCACTCTTTGTAGTCTATCTTTTAGCCAGTTCTCTATCCAGGTACAAATACTATGTTCCAGGCCAACATTCCTTAATTTAACCAGTAACCTTTTGTGTGACACTGTATCAAATGCTTTAGCAAAGTCTAAGTAAATCACATCCTCTGCTATCCCAGAATCAAGGTCGAGTATATTTAATAATATACTACATATATTATTAAAATATTATAAAAATACTACAAATAAGTGTGTTTATTTAGAGAGAGTGAGAGCTACTTCTAAAAACACAACAATAGTATACACACCACTGCTTCACTAAAATTAATAAAAAACTGATGTTTGGATGGCTTAATGGCTAAATTACATGGTAGTTTGAAGGATGGTGTTGGATCAACAGAAAGCATCCTACAAGTCAGATGTAGTTGCATGGGTTAAAATATAATGGGAATGATGAAAAAAAATCTCATGTGTAAATTACATGAAACATTTGCCATCCACCTCATCATGCTTGTCAAATGTTAACACAGCATGCCACGTCTTCATCCTAAAAGATAAAAACATGGTGTCAGAAAGACTTTTTTCCCCCTCATTGAAGAGAATTGATTGTCTGATGTAAACAAGTGTACAAAAGACTCCATTCATTGTACATTCGATTTTGGGCCAGACACAATTCAGTGAGAAATAAATTTATGGTTTATCACTTGAAAACTCACAGGCAAGATTGAATTCAAGGAGAAATAGTTTTTCTCCGGATTCAGTTCCCATTTTTTTCCCATAGACTTCAATAGATGTTTCACGTGATAAACTGTGAGATACGTTTTTTTGAATTGAACTACATCTCAAATTGAATCTCGTCCATGAGTTTTCATGTGATCAAACCCTTTTCTCATTGAATTGAATGTGACTCTTTATCTGATCTGACAATACACTACAGCTGTAGGAAATCAGATTTTATAGCACCCTAAAAATCTTGTGCTGTTGTGTGGGGGTTGCATGGTGCATGGCAAAATCAGATAAAATCTTACCCACAAAATCTGACCAAACTCTCCGTGTGTTATATCACAGTAATGCAAGCAGGCTGTTATCAGTTCACCATCTGTATTTTTTTTTTATTATTCATAGTTTTTATTAGTTTGCATTATAACAAATAATATGTTCAACAAATTACAACATATATTCAGCTTCAAGCGAGCCTTTAACTAGTAGCTTTATATTGGTTCATAAAGATCTTCCTGTGAGTCTAGTTACATCTTGTAATCTCTCAGGTAATTCTGTATCCTCTCTGTTGTCTTGCATCTGAAAGGGGAGAAATGGAGAGGGGCAGCTAGAGCAAGGGGGGGGGGAGAAGGAAGAGGAGAAAAACAGGTAGAAGGAATAGAAGTTCCCTAAATTCAGTTCTTACCAGGGAGCACCTAAGCTACTGCATGGTGTCAGTCATGGATTGGATTTTTTCCAGGTATTGGGCCCACGGAAACCATTCAAGCTCCCCCTCATAGCTTCTATCTAGAAGTTTGTCTCTTATAGATTCCATCACTCTGGTCCAGTTCACTTTAGTTATCAATATTTGCCGACCAGGTAGTCGTGGTCTTTTTCAATCTTGCTGCTGTCAGGATATGTGTAGCTAGTTTACTGGATTGTTTAGAGTTTATGGCCCTAATTTTCATGACTATAAGAAATGTGTATGGAGCTGCCTGAACGGTGTTTTGTAGAACCTCAGAGAGCAGAGAAGCTACCATCTTCCAGAATTTTGTGCCACTGCGCATGTCCACCATGTGTGCAGAAAAAACCCTTGTTCCCCACATCCTCTAAAGAAGATAGAGTTTTCCGGATTACCACTAAGTTTGCTGATACGCGTTGGAGTATAGTACCAGCGAAATATGATTTTATATACTCTTTCGCTGGAGGCTGATTCCCAAATATATGATCAGGAAGAGCAAAGTATAGTGATCTCTCAAGGAAACCAAGCTTTTGCAGAATCCCTGGCTGCTGTTATTAAACAAGCTGTTGTACAAGGTTTCCAGGAAGTTGCAATGATAAGAAAAGACAGAGGCATTCATATGCAAGACAAACTGATTCTTTGTCAGAAGGCGAATTGTCTGACTTATCAGATGTACAGTCTCCCTTAGCGTCTGAAGAGGGCGAGATTGAGACCAATGAAGGTACCACAGGAGCAGACTTTTCTGGAGTCTTGTCTTTCTTCTCAGCAGCAGGGGCAGGAAGGCTGGATAATTAATAAATACAATTAGCCATAGACACTCTCACTTTTTTTTTTTCAATATAACTTAATACATGGCTCCCGGCATTATGCATAATACATGATCCTTGCCAAAATGCCAACAGCTTAATTTTGTCGCCAAAATCCATCAGGCTCGCCGCCCCAGGCATGCCCTTAACAGAAATGGCGCCCACCTTACTTCCCCTTGATTGTGCATGAAGCATAGAGATCTTTGTCGTCGAATGCAAAAAGTCGGCCCTTACTTTAAAGTATCTGGCTTGTCTCCACAGCTACACCGGCTTGTAGCTCATCTCCCCTGCAGGTCTGCTGGTTTCTCTACTGTGCTCGTGACTGTGCTCCCAGTGACGTCATCCCAGCACGACCGCTGAACGTCACTTGCAGCAGAACCTGCATGGAGCGGTTAAGACTCACGCTGCTCCAGGATACTTCACCTACCTAACCGCCATAAGGGTAATGTAATGGCTAGTCTCCCTGGCTTGTTCCAGACAGATCCGGCCCTCCCCTGCTAACTACACTCACAGGGAGCATCAGGACTCTTGACAGGGGAGAGTATCAACAGCTCTTGACAGGGAGAGAGTATAGAAAACCCCCCACTGCTGGGAAATAATGGTCAAACAGACCTACATCTATCCACCGGCCTCTGGACAGGACAAAAAAAGATGGGTGAGTAAAGGAAGGGCTCACTATTTAATCTTTGGGAGGAGGGCCTGTCCAGTTGGCCCGGAGGAGTGAATGCTGTCCATGACTAGGAGATATCAAATCTATTGTGTACAAACATTGGGAGAGTCTAGGGAATGATAAACATTTTGGCAATTTGTTTAAAGAAAAACCCATGTTCTCATATAAATGGGCTAGAAGCCTTGGGGACCAATTGGTTAAGATTTAATTGAGTGACAATCGTCAGCCCACCTTTTTTGGTACATCACAAAAAGATACTTATCTCTGTCTATCTTGCCATTGCTGTAATGGCATCATTAAGGCCAATAAATTAAAACATCCCTCAAAAGGATTTGAAATTAAATTAAAGGACTTTGCCACATGTAATACAACGGGTGTCATCTACATGCTCAAATGCCCTTGTGGTAAAGCCTATGTTGGCAAAACAAAAGACAGGTGAAAATACATATTAGGGAATACAAGAGGTCAATTAACAATTGTGATTTGGAAAGAATGAAGTATGTGACTCCAATAAGTAGATATTTTAAAACCTATGGACATAATAGCAAAAAATTGAGGTGGCTAGTGTTGCAAGTCGTAAAATTCCCCAAATGGGGCAGTGATAGAGATAGAGTATTGTTGCAACAGGAAGTCCTATGGATCGAAAAACTAAATACTTTAGCACCAATGGGATTGAATGAGGAAAAAAGTTATTCCTGTTTTTACTGATGAATCAATATGTGTCTAGCCTTAACTTCTAATTATGGGATTGTGATTACTTGTAATTGTATAAGTGATTTTTTTTTTAAAGAAACCTCTTCACAAAAATTTTTTTCACAGCAACTGCCTTAGGCATACACCGACACTAGGGACTTGTTTCATTGAGGATCAGAATTTAGGACTATTGTTACCCACGGACAATTACGGATAAATATGACACAAAGGTACTATGTATCCTTTTTGAAATGAGAACAACAGGAGTTAATATGTTTGTCAATGCATATGTCATTCATCGCTATGATGTCATCACTTAATCATGGGTAGGCAGGGTTGTTTGTTAACCTTTGCTTAAAATATTTCCCTGCGCATACTTTGTAAGTAGCACTTGATGAAGGGGCTTGGCCCCGAAACGTTTGCTGAGATCTCACCTTAAATAAAAGAAAAGCTTTGGATTTTTTGCAGAAGCATTGATTGAAGTGTGCCTTTGTCCCTATTTCTATAGGAATCTCGCGATTGCAGCAGAGCTAACATTGAGCACCTCACATCGGTAAATATAAAAATAAAAATCGGTAAAGGCAGAAGGAAGTTTTTGGATTGTGGGTATTTGTACATGGGATTGCCCCTGTGCAATCTAACGATGAATTCTGGGTGTATTATACATGGAATTGCCCCTGTGCCATCCTATGGGTGATTTCTGGAGGTATTATACATGGAATTGTCTCTGTGCCATCCTACGGTAAATTCTGGGTGTATTTTACATGGAATTGCTCCTGTGTGTTCCTACTGCGAATTCTGGGGGTATTATACATGTAATTGCCCCTGTGCCATACTACGGTGAATTCTGGGGTTATCTGTACATGGACTTGCCCCTATTCCATCCTACTGTGAACTGTGGGGGTATTTATACATGAAATTGCCCCTGTGCCATCCTACTGTGAATTCTGGGGGTATTATACATGGAATTGCCCCTGTGCAATCCTATGGTGAATCCTGGGGGTATTTATACATGGAATTGCCCCTGTGCCATCCTACTGTGAATTCTGGGGGTATTTATACATGGAATTGCTACTGTATTGATCCTACTGTGAATTCTGGGGTATTTATACATGGAATTGCTACAGTGTTCATCCTTTTATGTTTTTAATTTATTTTATTTTTCTTCTGACATGGCTTTCAAATGGGGGTCACAGAGTAGTCCCCAGACAGCCCATAAACTATTGTGCTAATTTATACAAAGGGGTTGATTCATAGAAAAATGTATCGTATAAATAGCTAATGTTACAATAAATATTATAAACTAGAGAGATTCTTCCTCATTGGTTACTGGCTTGGTATGTAAACAAAAATTACAATGTAATTCTCCTACCGCACACCTGTAGTTCACCAATCCTGCAAGCTGGTGGTGCGTTCCTTCCGTTGACCCGGCCGGGTCCCTTAGCAACCAACGTGTAAAAGAAACGGATCCGCACACACACCGATTAGTGCAGTCGGGGATTATCCCCTTTTATTCAGCCACCAAACATCAACATTTCGGGGGGGGAAATTTGTCTAAAGAAAAATTGCCCATGCATGAAGTCAACTTTTTATGTGATTGTATGGAACTTATCCTCAAACGGAATTATTTCCGTTTTGATTCTGATTTTTATCTACAGATACAGGGAATAAGTATGGGGGCAAACATGGCGCTCGCATACGCTAATATGTACATGCACCAATTTGAACATACACATGTATTAAAACATCCAGTGTACAAGCAACATATCGCCATGTGGCAACGCTACGTGGACGATATGTTTCTGATATGGACAGGGAGTGAGGAAACATTATCTGACTTCTTCATCTATTTAAATGGAATACATGACACCATAAAATTCACTATGACTAAGGGCCCCCTAACGGTTAACTATCTAGATGTGCAGGTGACATTTTCGGAAGGAAGGTTTATTACAGACCTGTATAAGAAATTGACAGATAGAAATAACCTATTGAGGAAAGATACTTTTCATCCAGTAGGGGTCACCAGAGGGTTGCCTAAAAGTCAATTTATACGTGCTAGAAGAATTACCTCTTCTAATGAATTGTATGACAGTCAAGCGAAAGGGCTTGTGCAACAATTCCAAGAGAGGGGTTATGAAGGAAAGGACCTGCGGGCTATAAGGGATGAAGTCATGGGCATTGACAGGAAAGAACTTTTGGAAACTAAGAAAAAAGAGAGGAATAACAAAAAACAAAATACAGTTTGTGTAACTACTTTTGGCCCACACTCTGCTTTTATTAGAAAAACTCTATTACAGCATTGGCCGATCTTACAGAGGGATAAAACCTTTGGTAAACTCTTTGATGATAAACCCCTGTTTAGCTATAAAAAAGGAAAGAGTATAGCTAATGGACTCACTAAAACTGATTTTAGAAAAATTATAAAGAAACCAATATCTAACAGGAAAGGCACTTATCCATGCTTTCAGTGCGGGCATTGTAATGGGGTCATTAAAGGGGAAATTTGCCAACACCCCACTATGGGTCACAATATTAAATTAAAACAATACGCAACGTGTGACACTGAAGGGGTGATTTATCTGTTAAAGTGCCCGTGCGGCCTATGTTATGTGGGACAGACTTCCAGAGCGTTTAAAACCCGGATGAATGAACATAAGAGCAGAATAAGGAATTATAAACCTGAAGAGAAGGGAGAAGGGGCTACTATAGGCCAAAAAAAAGAGAAAGAGAAAGAGAAATTTAAAAAGGAAACCCTCCTGGCGAAGCAAAACATAACATTTCTCAACTCAGATGGCAAATATTAGAGGTTATACACAGGCAGAAAGGTGAAATAGATAAGAGGTCATTGTTGAGACGGGAGGCCTTTTGGATTTGGCAGCTAAAAACACTCACACCAAAGGGCCTAAATGAGAATTTTAGTTATACGTGTTTCTTATGAGAGAAAAACTGATTTTAACCTTCTTGCATGTTTTTATTCATTTTTTACAGATAAGAACTGCTGAATGATCACATATAATATTAAGGGTTATTAGAAAATCCCAAGGGCAGTAAGGTATTATAATACAACACATGGATTTTTGCAATATGGTGTTTAATGTATGTGGTGTTTTAAAAAAAATTGTTTAAAATAATGTTTTGATAGCATATTTTGTAATAATTATTGCACATGGGCACTTTAAGAAAGAAAAAGATCATTTTGTTGACTGTCGTACTGAATTGATTGCTTAATTGTATGTTACATATAGGTCGAATTTCCTGTATCCCACATAAGGGTTAATTTCTATGGCAAACTGCATGATGGGAAAAGAAGGCGTGGGAAGTTGGGTTTAAATGGGTGACTGCACAAATAATTGTATCCTGATGAAGGGTGGGTGTTTCCCCCCCGAAACGTTGATGTTTGGTGGCTGAATAAAAGGGAATAATCCCCGACTGCACTAATCGGTGTGTGTGCAAATCCGTTTCTTTTACACGTTGGTATGTAAACAAAAAGCCAGACTTAATTAGATTGAGTAATAGGAAGTCCCTTAGCTAAATGGTAAGATCAATAAATAGTTCATATGGACTAAAAAATGAGGAAGGGATAACTGATCCAGATATTAAAGGACCCGGGTGTATAAAACCCCAGGTCTAGCACTTGAGGGGCACAGATGGTATACTTGTTATATTGCAAAAGTTGGGATATATAAGACGAAATCCAAACTTTTGTGCTCACCATTTACGCTTAGGCAAGATGTAAAAAGTGCAATTGAGAAATCTGAAGCCGAATAGGGACTCACCTATTGCAACTAGGAGACCCGGGTGTAGTATGCTAACCCTAGTCTGGCACATGAGGGAGATTCAAATACATAAATAGATGGTGCCGCAGTGTAGAGTAGACCAGAGTGGGATGCAAGGGCTCACCTCTTAGAACTAGGAGACTCGGGTGTACATAGTACCCCGAGTCTAGCGCATTAGGGAGCCTCGAGGTGCAGAGATAGATACAATGCAGAAAGCTTAAAGTAGAGGGGACTCACCGTTGATGTTCAGTGACCCGGGTGGTGACCCCTGAGTCCAGCACCTAAGGTGAAGGGCCTGATCATCTGCTGTATCAAAAGTGGTGTTGCTTACTGATATGAAGATGTCCGCTTGTAGCCCGAAGTGTGGTGTTGCGCGCTGACTTCTGTGTGTCCGCGTCTATTTAAGACTGCTCTCAAAACTCAACAAGGCTTGGTTGTAAGATGACAACTACCTTTTCTTCCTCTGTTTCAGGAAAAATCTTCAATATAATACAATATATTAATTGCGACTCTAAAAATGTGATCACTTGCAAAAAATGTCTTCAACAATATGTCAGCCAAGCCAGTCGTACCTTAAAAGAAAGAATAAGGGAACAAATACTTAACATCAAAAATGAAAATAGCTTAACTACTGTGGCCAGACATTTTGATGGATTTTCTTTCTAGGAACGAGACAACCCTCAGTAATGAATTTAGATTACAGTGTATCCTGTTTTGTCTAAAAATGTTTGAAAATCTGTTTTAAAAATATTTCCAATACCTCAAACTTTGAATAATCTTGAAAATACTAAAACTGTCACCTTGACCGTAAAACTGATGTTAAACATTTAACTATAAGAATCTTGTGTATAAAATATTTTCTTCTGTAAAAATATGTATTTTTAAGCTTTTAATGTCGATTCAATGTATACCTCTATTTCTGAACCCAATCTTTTATGTACTGACTTCTCTGATTGGCTGTGCAAAGCACTTCTCTGATTGGTTTGTTCCCATTTAAATATCACTGTCTATACAGAATACCCCCAGCCCATGACTAAGTGCCCAAAAGGCATGAAACGCGTAAGGCTACCCCTTCAGATATTGTTTTTTGGTTAAATAAATTACTTTTTTATTTGCATCATATTTTGGAGTAAAGTACGGGTTGTGACAGCCTACAATTGAATATATATGTATTAAATTGCCTCCCCAAGCTGAAGGTCTGGGGCTTGAGCACCTGGACCCCCTGTGATTATTGGTAAGTGTACCTTATATCCCCACACCTCATACCTACCTTTTCACAGAAGAGTGAGATCCCAGGTTAGGTACTTTGTGACATGGACACTATATAAACCACACATGGCACAGGAGAGCAGAAGTTGGGGGAGACCAACTCTCCATTCCATACCTCTCACTCCTTTAAGTTATCCCTGTACCAAGGAGAGGAAGGAATATTTCCAAAAATAACCTATTAATAGTAAAAATAGATAGTTACACAGTATCTTGAAATTAAGAACAATAGGGATTAACAAAATAGATTCTATACTTTTTGATTCTCTATGTATCTATACATATGTATATATTTCCGCCTCCTATTCAGACCTCTGCTATGCAAATGAGTCATTTGTTGTTATTGTTTTTGAGGCTAAGTATTTCTTACACTCAGCACATGGGAAAGTCTGTACATCAACTCTGGAATTGCTCTTTTCCACAACTGTTCCTACATTTACAGTTCCTTTGAATGATTTCTCTACAGTGCAATGAATGCAAGTAAAACCCTCTCTCCTTTTAGCTTTGCTTATCTTTGAGATCTTCAATCTATATGGAACCAAATAATATTTAGAAACCACAGAACTCCATGTTTTCTCTAAACCAAGCCATTTTTCCATATGGAGCTCTATTATATTCTGACGATGAATACTTTCATTCATCTAGGTCAGGGATCCCCAACCTTTAGAACCCGTGAGCAACATTCAGAAGTAAAAGGAGTTGGGGAGCAACACTAGCATGAAAAACGTTCCTGGGGTGCCAAATAGGGGCGGTGATTGGCCATTTAGTAGCCCCTATGCGGATTGTCAACCCACATTGAGGCTCTGTTTGGCAGTACACCTGTTTTTATACAACCAAAACTTGCCTCCAAGCCTGAAATTCAAAAATAAGCACCTGCTTTGAGGCCGCTGGGAGCAACATCCAAGGGGTTGGAGAGCAACATGTTGCTCGCGAGCTACTGGTTGGGGATCACTGATCTAGGTCATGGTATATCTAATATAAGTAATTCAAAAAAACAACTGGACTTGCTGAGTAATTATTGAAGACATTTAACTACTCATCCTAGCAGCTTCTGCAGTTCAACTGACTGCTGTGGGAAGTTCTCAGCATATAGACTCTTTCATTAATCCAATCACACTGGCACATTGTAACTCTTCAGAGAGGTGACATCTGAAATTCAAGTGTTGATTCTGAGTAGTTACTGTGATAGGATTACCATTGTGTCATGCACTCCTAGAAACACGTATTACTTGTGAGAGTTGCATGAATGGATGTGTGAAGTGTTTTGAAATGGGGGGGTACAGATGTAAGAACAACATTCTATGTAGCAGACAGGTGGTGTCGAAGGACCCCGCCTCTGTTCAGGGATGGTTTCTCCACCTTGTAAACTTGGTTGATTCAGCTCCACTGTTACCTTTTTAAAGGAGAATTTCCAGTGCACGTGCGATTAATGGCCACCATCCATTTACATATTGTAAGATACTTGAAGCACAGCACCGGTCCGTATTGTGAATAAAAAGCCTTTATCAGATATAAGTCCAAATGTAAAAAACTAATCCAGGATTGAAGTTCCCCCAAAATCCAGCAACTTCTTTTAGGGCCCTCCTCTGCCCAAACACAAGCTTCAGAAATAAACAATGATGGACTAAAAAACCAAAATAACCTTCTATCCATTATCCCTGTTTTAAAGAAATGAGTTAAATGGGAAAACTTTTTATGAATAAACTTTTATGGTGTCCTGATTGCAACTATAAGTGTACTTTTTAGATTATAATTTTTAAAAAAAATTTATATTGATTATAATATATTGTGAAGCATCATACATGAATGTAATGTGATACAAAGAAAAACTGCTTCATTTTAGTATAAAAAGGAGTTAACAGAATATTGTGAAAATGTTCTAGAGAAATAAAGTTTTTTGAAGGGACTTGTTGAAAAAGAAAAAAAGATGGGAGATAAATCAGCAGCAGAGAGCAGGAAAGGAAGGAAGCCGATAGGCGAAACGCGTCAGCGTGATTACGCTCCTACGCTCTTACCTTGCAGAAGCGCCGAGCGTGTTTACGCCTGGGATTTGGCGCAGCGCCGCTCGTGCTTTTTTAAAAAAAAAGGAGCACAAAGTTCCAAGGGACGCCGAGGAAACCTAAGTGCTAGAAGGACTTTTCAATGCGACATACCAGAGTGTGTTTGTGAGTGTGATTTTACTTTTTTATTAAATATGTTTTAAGTGCTTCTGCACAGGATATCTGTTTTATCTCCCTATCAAGAGATTCAGGAAGAAGGAGCCTGGATGAGAGACCATCCTGTTTGTGTTTCACATTAGTTGAAACTCACTTCACTACCAAAGATACATAAAAGACTGGAGAACCCCCTGGGCTGTCCTATAGTATCTTGTACGGATTCATCACTAACACCTGTATCAATTTTTGTAGACAAAATAATAAACCCCTATGTGACTACATATAAAGCCTATATTAAGGATATGGCAGATTTCTGCAAAAAATTCAGGCTATGGAAATTTACCAGGGGGAATTGTGGCTGGTTACACTCGATGTGGAGAGCCTCTACACCTCCATCCCACATGATGGGGGTGTGGAGGCAGTCTGCATGGAGTTACACCAGGATCAGACAATTGATAATGCTCAAAAAAATTTGTTCTCCAGTGTCTGGAAATGGTATTGTATAATAACATTTTCCTCTTCCAGGATCGATTCTACCTACAGATAAGAGGCACAGCCATGGGATCCTACGCAAATATGTTTATGAACCAAATTGAAGAACAGTATGTATACATAAATGAATGGTTTCAAAAACATTGTACTACGTGGTTTCGCTTTATAGATGCTGTATTCGCTTTATGGACGGGGCCACGTTGGACCCTCGACAATTTTGTAAGTGATATAAATTCATCCTTATCGTGTATTAAGTTTACAACTCATGCTAGTCAAGAATCTGTTTCCTTCCTTGATACTAGAATAATGAACCATGGAGGATTCTTATCCGTGGATTTATATGTTAAACCCACTGACAGGAACACTCTCCTCCATTTCGATTCCTTTCACCCAACACAAGTCAAAAAAGCTTTACCAAAATCTCAATTCGGTAGAGTGAAATGAATTGTAACTGATGAACAAAAATTTACTGGGAGACTGGACGAAATGCAGGAGAAGTTCAGAGAAACTTTTAGAGAAACAACGGAAGAAAATAGAAGGAGCAAGTAGAGAAACCATGATACATAGTAAGGGACAGATGAAGCTTATTCCATTTGTTTCTAGATTGAATGTCTTGAGCAACCAAATTGCTGATATTATCAGAAAGCATTGGGGGGTTCTAAGGGATGGTATTCCTGAGCAGTGATGGGCGAATACATTTAAATAAAAACCCTCCACAGCAGGCAAGGCAGTGGCCCGTACTTCAGCAGTGTGGGCATTTTTCACGTGCCAGGCAGTGTGCCAGCTCTGCCGGCAGAAGGTTCTAAAGGGGGCAGGCAGGGTCACATATGGGAACATCAGCTTTAAGTTCCCATATGAAATGTCATCACAGGATGACATGGGAGCAGCACCAAAGTGGCAGGGCACCGGGGGGCAGTGGTGTTTCCTGTCCTCTCACAGTTGGAGGCAGTCACTGTGTAGCTCAGCCTCTTCTGCAGCCTCCTCCTCCTCAATGCGGCCCCTGTCCCGCCAGGTTTCCCTCCCCCAGTTCCTCACCTGCAAGACGCCTCTCCCCCAGCCACCCCCAAGTGCAGAGGCGTAATGGCTGCCTAGCAAAACTTCTGGCAGTGCAGCTGCTGCCCTATCAGCTAGTTGAAGCAGCCCCCTTCCGACAGCTGATGACTTGCGCTGCCCCTAATTGGCGGATCCCCAGCCGCCATTATTTTGCCAGAAAGGCCGTCCCTGCCCTCCACCGGCAGGTGGTGGAGAATGTGTCCCTGTCGCTGGATCATGCTGTCGGTGGCAGGGTGCACTGCACCACTGACACGTGGACCAGCAGGCATGGGCAGGGGAGGTACATAACCTACACTGCACACTGGGTCACCCTGATGAGTGCTGGGGAGGGTGCAAGCAGGCGCGCTCCCCTCTGGCTACAGGTGCCTCCCCGTGGGGTACAGAGCAAACCCCACATGCCCACTTTCTCCTCCTCCTCCACTATGCATGAGCCACCCCTGAAGCATCCCCGCAGCTACGCTTCAGTGCAGCACAGACTATGTCAGGCTGTGCTGCAACTCCTCTCCCTGGGCGAGAGGAGTCATACTGCACCTGAGCTCATGGCTGCCTTCCAGACTCAGGTGCAGTGGTGGTTCACTCCCCTCCAGCTCCAAGCAGGTAACGTTGTTTGCGACAACGGTCGCAACCTGCTGGCCGCCATCCACCTAGGCCACCTGACCCACGTGCCTTGCTTTGCACATGTCCTCAACCTTGTGGTGCAGCACTTCCTCAATAACTACCAAGGGTTGGGTGACATGCTGGAGAAGGTACGTAGGGTATGCGCCCATTTTCCCCCATCGCGTCTTTGGCACGGATGCAGCAGCAGCATAATCTGCCACCCCCCGGCTCATCTGTGACCTGCCGACGCGCTGGAATTCCACCCTGCCCATGGTGGAGCGCCTCGTAGAGCAGGGCTGGGCGGTCAGCAATTACCTGCTGGAGCACAGTGCCAGGCGTACTCAGGGGGCAGATTTAGGGTACTTCAGTGCAGAGCAGTGGCAGCAAATGAGGCAGCTCTGCCAAGTACTTGCCCCCTTTGAGCAGGCCACACGCTTTGTTAGCAGGGACAATGCGTGTCTTAGTGATGTGATAGCCCTGGTGTTTCTCCTCAAGCGCACGTTGGATGGGCTGCTAGAGGAGGGTGATGTGTCTGAGGAGGAGGAGAGTAGGCCCAATAGGCAGGCAGAGGGGCTGGGAGGCAGGATGAGGAGGAAATGGTGCCCGATGAGGAGGATGAGGGAGAGGAGGACTGGGTGCCTGCGCAGCATGGGGAGCAGGGCACATGCCACCCAACCACCCGAGCTATTGTCCGTGGCTGGGAGGGTACAGAGCAGGGGCAGGTCGAGCCAGATGACCTGCTGCATCTGGAGGGCAGTCAAGAAGAGGTTGGTCGGGGGCACCACTTTTACATGGCTGCCCATATGCAGACTTGCCTCCGAAGTGATCCCCGGGTCTATTTCATCAAAGACCGGGAGGATTATTGGGTGGCCACTTTGCTTGACCCACGGTACAAGGGAAAGGTGGGGGAGTTCCTTTTACCGAGCCAGAGAGAGAGGAAGGTGGGTCAATTGAGGAGGGCTCTGTGCTCAAAACTAGTGGAGGCCTTCCCCCAGTCTGACACTTCTCAGGCCTCCACTACTCCACACACCCAGCAGAGACGAGGGCCTAGCAGCAGCAGCAGCAAGGGCGGAGATCTCATGGGTGTGTGGAAGAGCTTTTTCGAGCCTCGAGCGGGTGGAGCATATGGTGGCTGACTACATGGGGTCAGCGTGCAGGATGCCATTCGCCCTGATGATGACCCCATGCATTATTGGGTATTGAGGCTCGACCAGTGGCGAGAACTGGCACAGTACACTCTGGAGGTGCTGGCTTGCCCCCCCCTGCCAGTGTCCTGTCAGAGCGTGTCTTCAGTGCTGCAGGTGGGGTGGGTCACTGAGAAGCGGACACGGCCATCCACTGGCAGCGTGGATAAGATGACATTTATCAAAATGAATGAGGCATGGATAAGTGGCGATATTCAAGTGCCCATTGCAGACAGCAGAGACTAGCCTCCTCTCCTCCTCCTCTTCACAGATGTAGCCTCCTCTTTCCATTGCTGCCCATACTCTCCTCCTCAGTAGTATTGCCCATTCCCCATCTGTCAGCACCTGCAGCCCTTGCTGCTGCTGCAGCAGCCTGCTACTAACTGCATTGTTGGCAAATTTTTTTCTGGTGGGGGCCTATCAAAGCTCCTACTGCTATCGTAGATACTACTGCTGCATTGTCGGCAATTTTTTTTGTAGTTGAGGCCTAACATGGCTTCTAAATATGTTGCTTCTAATTTTGCCGCTTAGTCGGCTAATGTCTTCTGTTGGAGGCCTGCCTCATTTAATTCTTCTGGCTCTAATACAGTTGATTCCAACACTACTGCTGCTGTTGCTACTAATGCCTCATTATTTGGCAAATGTCTTCTGGTTGAGGCCTAACATGGCTTCTAAAAATGTTTCTTCAAATACTGCCGCTAATTTCTTCAAATTATTTGCTGCATGCTTGTCTAATTTGTTCTGGATTGAGTCTGCCAAGGCTCCTAAAAATAATGTGGCTTCTTATAATGCTGCATTTTCATGTTAATTATTTATGGTTTGGGGTTTACCTCTTCTTCAAAGTCTAATTTTTATTCTAATAATGTTACTTCTAATAGTGCATAATTAGCAAATATAGTGTGACTTAATATTAAAATGTATTAAAAAAATCAATGTATTTGATTTATAGTAGTCAATTCATAAATTTCGGCGCCTTCGCATTGCAATTCGGCACATTGCATCGAAATTCGGTGCCATCGCGGCAGACTCGGCGTGCGCGCATGTGAGCATCACATGACGCGCATCTTACACGTGTCAAAATTGTGCATCACCAATATAAATAGCCCTGCCCTTGCTTACAGTTGTAGGAGTGCACTTGCAAAACATGGCAGGACCTGGGATGATGAATGAGGAGCAGTTGAGGTACCTGCACTGGGAGGGATATGACAATATACCTCCTGGTATAAGAGGCATCCAGGCACTCCGCCGCAGCATAATGCAGAGGCTGAGGCGCAGGCTGCGCTGGGAGTTTGGGGTGCGCCTAACTCTTGAGAGTGCTCCAGAGAATCTGGAGCGATTTGAAGAGGCGCCACACCGAGTTGGTGGAAGAACTTCGCATGGAGGTTGAAGGTAGAGTTATTTAAAAAGAAAACATCTTATAATGATTTGCTATTTTACAGCAAAAACATATTTAAGTGAATACTGTTATTAGGATTGGAACAGTTGACTTTGACTGACTGACATAATTGCAGACAAGTTAGATAACAAATAAATGAGCTGTCAAATGGAGATTATTTAAACAGATTATAATAGATTTATTTAAATGGAATACATGGGTTTCCCTTCTTAACTACAATAAAGCCACTTGATTCCTATTTATTTTGGTATTTTGGAGCAAATGTGTGTTTGTTTGTTTTAGGGTGGCGGCATGCTGCCAAACCACACCCACATTGGTTCAGAAACACTGGGGATGCACAGGAGATACAATAATTTCCCATGCAACAATCCCCATTGCTCCTGTCCAGATGATAAAAATTTGCCCAAATAAAGGGGAGGGGACAGGGGCGATGAATGGCATTGGGCCTAGGGCTGCCCACTATGTAAATCTGGCCCTGCACTTGATTCCTATTTGTTTTGGTATTTTGGAGCAAATGTGTGTTTGTTCAGGCCTGTGGCAAGGATAATAAGAATTTTACTTCACATAAAGGTAGATTTATTTAGACGGAATAAATAGGTTTCCCTTCTTAACTGCAATAAAGCCACTTGATCAGGCCCGGATCTGTGGAAAGGCCACCAAGGCCCGGACCTAGGGCTGGAGGATTTAAGGGTGGCCGCATGCTGCCCAACCACACCCACATTGGTTCAGAAACACTGGGGACGCACAGGAGATACAATAATTTCCCATGCAGCAATCCCCATTGCTCCTGTCCAGATGATAAATATTTGCCCCGAATAAAGAGGAGGGGACAGGGGTGATGAATGGCAGTGGGCCTAGGGGTGCCCACTATCCCATGTGACCCTCTTGCTGTATATCAGGACATTCATTCTAGGGGAAGCATAGCAGGGGTGAGCATGGCAGGAGAGCTATGGCAGATTTAACAACTTAAGTCCATCAAGTTAAAGTACAGAAAGTTTAAGTACAACATATAGAGTTAGACAGAGTTGGACAGCAGTTGGATCAGAGTTGGACTGGAATCTCCAAGCAAACACTGGACATCACTGCTCATCAATTCTTCTATCAACAAGATAAGACGGATTATACTTTCTAACTATGTTTAATTTGATTGCCTTCTTTTTCTCTCTCTCCTCTATACTTATGCATATATCCTCTACACTCCAATATCCATCAAACTATCCTGAAATTGAAATCTCCTCTTCACTGCTCCCATCACCCTCTCTCAATCTAAGCACAATATCTTGTATTGTTAAATCTATTATCCCCTCTCATCCCATCAAACAATACAATGCTTGCACTGTCAAATCTAGGTCACACCTTGTCTCACTCTCATTATTACTGTTACTTGCAGCTGGGGACATCTCCCCAAACCCTGGTCCAACTCACTCATTTGTACCCTCACTTATTCCTACTCTCAGGCATTCAACAAGGTCTTTTCCAGTCTCTCAGACTTTACGCACTTCTAATTCACATAAAGCCAGCCCCCTTCCTGCCTTTCTCATGTGCCCTCTGGAATGCACGGTCAATCTGCAATAAACTAACAGCAGTCCATGACCTCTTTATAGCTAAATCCCTTCACCTTCTTGCAATCACTGAAACATGGCTCTCCTCCTCAGACACTGCTTCTCCTGCTGCCCTCTGCTATGGAGGCTTTTCTCTTAGTCACACTCCTAGACCGGATGGCCGTCATGGCGGTGGGGTGGGATTTCTTCTCTCCCCGAAATGAAGGTTTCAAAATCTAACTACACCGACTTCTCTCTCCTTCACTTCTTTTGAAGTCCACAGCAAACGTTTGTTTTCTCCAATCTCTCTGCGTGTTGCTGTCATATATCGCCCCCTGGTCCCTACTCCACCTTCTTGGATCACTTTGCTGCCTGGCTTCCTTACTTTCTCTCCACCTGAGACACCTGCTCTCATTTTAGGGGATTTCAACATCCCCATTGACAACTCTGCTTCTGCTGCCACCTCTAAACTTCTCTCTCTAACAGCTTCATTTGGTCTCTCTCAGTGGACCGACTCACCTACCCACATCAAGGGTCATGCTCTTGATCTTATATTCTGCCACTCATGCTGCCCATCCAACCTAATTAACTCTCCCTACCCTCTGTCTGACCATCATCTACTCTCCTTTCAGATACTGCTTTCATCTGCACAACCATCTCTCTCTACCCACACGTACAGAAACCTTAATGCCTTCGAACCACAACAATTATCAACAGTATCAGCACAATCCATATCTCATATTAATACTCTCCTGTCCCAATATGGCAGCTTCTCTCTACAACGATGCCCTTTCAACAGCACTTGACTCCCTTGCACCTTCTACCACCCGTCACAGCCGGCCAGCTAAACCCCAACCCTGGCACACTAGTGTAAATCGGTACCTCAGAAGATAGTAGTAGAAGTAGATCAGCTGAGCGATGGTGGAGAAAGTCACGAACTGATCCTGACTTCATCCACTTCAAATTCATGCTCTCCTGCTATAACCGAGCTCTATCATTAGCCAAAGAACAATACTTCTCTTACCTAATATCTACTATGTCCTCCAAACCACAGCAGCTGTTTGCCACATTTAACTCACTCCTATGCCCCCCTCCACCCCTCCACCTATTAATGTTACCGCCCAAGACCTTGCTCATTTCTTTAATGAAAAAATCACTCATTAGGCTGAGCATACCCTCCGACAACAATCTCAGACCAACGTGCAGTCCACTCACATCTACTTTGCACTCCTTCACCCCTGCAACTTTAGATGAAGTTAGCAAACTTCTAGCCTGCTCAAAACCCACCACCTGCTCCCTTGACCCCATACCCTCTCGCCTTCTCCACCCAATCTCTGATACACTCTCTCCTGCACTTACTCACCTATTTAATCTTTCACTCTCTACTGGTACCTTTCCATCATTATACAAACAAGCACTAATCACTCCTATCCTCAAAAAACCTTCCCTTGATCCCAGCTCTCCCACTAACTATCGACCGGTCTCCCTTCTTCCATTCGCATCCAAATTACTAGAAAGGCTTGTTTACAAACGCCTGTTCCAGCATCTCACTCACAACTCCCTCCTCGACCCCTTGCAATCTGGCTTCCGCCCATCACACTCGACACTTAATGATCTTCTATTGGCAAAGTCTAAAGGTCATTATTCCATTCTAATCCTTCTAGATCTCTCTGCAGCCTTTGACACAGTTGACCACACACTCCTCCTTGACATTCTACACTCATCTGGCATTCGGGACACTGCTCTTTCATGGTTTACATCTTATCTATCTGACCGTTCCTTTAAAGTTTCCTTCTCTAACTCTACTTCTACTACTTTCCCACTCTCTGTTGGAGTTCCACTCTCTGTTGGAGTTCCTTGGCCCCCTGCTGTTCTCTCTCTATACAACTTCACTAGGAAAACTTATTCAGTCATTTGGACTTCAGTATCACCTTTATGCTGATGACACCCAACTCTACTTGTCTACTCCTGATCTTTCTAATTCTGTCCTTTCCCAAGTCACAGATTTATATATTTTATTATTCTGTTGGCCTAGCACCGTTGTGCTTTTTTGTATTTGTTTATTAAAAAAGTTTTTATACCTCTATATTTTGGAGTTCATTTTTCATTTAACTAAACTAATACTCAGATGGTACTTGAAATTGTTTGGATTCTAATAACACAACGATGACTATTTTTAATCGGAGTCATTAACATTACATTACATAGTATTTCAGAATCATTACAATTACATGATGTTAATATAAGGTTCATTCACATAAACATATGGTTTATTCATTTTTATCTGAGGTACAAAGCATCCAGATACTATCTGTTCAGATTTATTAGTTGTACGTGTGTTAGTAATCTACTATAAGATATATAAAGTACACACGGTACTTTTTGGTTAAACAGCAATATAGAGTAGTAGTAGATACCATTACCAGTTGACCAGAGGAAATGTAAAAAAATCCACAAACTTTAAAAATTTAAGAAACTTGCAAAATGGGAGCCATTTTGTTCTTTTGAAAAAATAGGAGAGCGCTAATAATGCAGGGCATGTGTGTAGCAGTATACTAAGTGAAACACGCGTGTGAATTGGTCTTCCCATTGAGTCCAATGCAATTCAGCACATTCAGACACAAAGCAAAAGATACCATATTCATCACAGACTACAAAGCTTGAAACAAAGGGAAAATCTTTTATTCGTAGCCCCAAAGGTGAAAAAAGGTGATACAAACAAAACACCCATAGAATATGGGTTTCAGCAAATTGCACTGCACATCAAAAAATAAAGTTGAGCACCAAAACACTGATACTCGCCCACGACAAAATTATTTTGACGCGTGCCGAAATTGAGCCATATAGACTTCACAGCAATGCCAACGTTCTCAGAAGTTACAGCTAATGTTAACCAGAATGCACTTTCGTAGGCTAACATTGCATTTGGAAACAGTGATTTTCCAAGTGTTCTTGTTGTTTGTCCTTAATGAAAAATGTATTGAAGGTGTAGTTTTGGAAGCTGCTTGTAATGAAATATAGAATGCACAGCAATGCCAACGTTCTCAGAAGTTACAGCTAATGTTTACCAGAATGCACGCCCATAGGCAAAAATTAACATTTTGACACAGTGATTTTCCAAGTGTTCTTGTTGTTTGTCCTGAATAGAAAAAACTTGTTGAAGGTGTAGTTTTGGAAGCTGCTTGTAATGAAATATAGAATGCACAGCAATGCCAAATCTCTCAGGAGTTAAAGCTAATGATATGCAGAATGCACTTTCGTAGACTAACATTGCATTTGGAAACAGTGATTTCCCAAATGTTCTTGTTGTTTGTCCATGAGGAAAAAATTGTTGAAGGTAATGAAAATATAGAATGCACAGCAATGCCAACTTTCTCAGAAGTTACAGGTAATGCTAACCAGAACGCATGCCCATTGGCAAAAATTTGCATTTTGACACAGTGATTTTCCAAGTTTTCTGGTTGTTTGTCCATGAGGAAAAAATTGTTGAAGGTATAGTTTTGGAAGCTGCTTGTAATGAAATATAGAATGCACAGCAATGCCAAATCTCTCAGAAGTTACAGCTAATGTTAACCAGAATGCACGCCAGTAGGCAAAAATTTGCATTTTGACAGTGATTTTCCAAGTGTTTCTGTTGTTTGTCCTTGTTGAAAAATTTGTTAAAGGTGTAGTTTTGGAAGCTGCTTTTAATAAAATATAGAATGCATAGCCTTGTCAACTTTCTTAGAAGTTAAAGCTAATGTTAACCAGAATGTACTTTAGTAAGCTAACATTGCATTTGGAAACAGTGATTTCCTAAGTGTTTTTGTTGTTTGTCCTTAATAAAAAATGTATTGAAGGTGTAGTTTTGGAAGCTGCTTGTAATAAAATATAGAATGCACAGCAATGACAAATCTCTCAGAAGTTACAGCTAATGTTAACCAGAATGCACACCCATAGGCAAAAATTTGCATTTTCACACAGTGATTTTCCAAGTGTTCTTGTTGTTTGTCCTTAAAAAAACTTGTTGAAGGTGTAGTTTTGGAAGCTGCTTGAAATGAAATATAGAATGCACAGTAATGCCAACGTTTTCAGAAGTTACAGCTAACGTTAACCAGAAGGAACTTTCGGAGGCTAAGATTGCATTTTGACACATTGATTTTCCAAGCTTTCTTGTTATTTGTCTTTGATGAAAGACTTGTTGCAGGTGTAGTTTTGGAAGCTGCTTGTAATGAAATATAGAAAGCACAGCAATGCCAAATCTCTCAGAAGTTACAGCTAATGTTCACCAGAATGCACACCAATAGGCAAAAATTTGCATTTTGACAGTGATTTTCCAAATGTTCCTGTTGTTTGTCCTTGATGAAAAACTTGTTAAAGGTGTAGTTTGGGAAGCTGCTTGTAATGAAATATAAAAAGCACAGCTATGCCAAATCTCTCAGAAGATACAGTTAATGTTAACCAGAATACACTTTCATAGGCTAACATTGCATTTGGAAACAGTGATTTTCAAAGTGTTCCTGTTGTTTGTACTTGATGAAAAACTGTTGCAGGTGTAGTTTTGGAAGCTGCTTGTAATGAAATATAGAATGCACAGCAATGCCACCGTTCTCAGAAGTTACAGCTAATGTTTACCAGAATGCACGCCCATAGGCAAAAATTAACATTTTGACACAGTGATTTTCCAAGTGTTGTTGTTGTTTGTACTTAATAGAAAAAACTTGTTGAAGGTGTAGTTTTGGAAGCTGCTTGTAATGAAATATAGAATGCACAGCAATGCCACCGTTCTCAGAAGTTACAGCTAATGTTAACCAGAATGCACGCCCATAGGCAAAAATTAACATTTGGAAACAGTGATTTTCCAAGTGTTCTTGTTGTTTGTCCTTAATGAAAAACCTGTTGAAGGTGTAGTTTTGGAAGCTGCTTGTAATGTAATATAGAATGCACAGCAATGCCAACGTTCTCAGTAGTTACAGCTAATGTGAGGCTAAGATTCCATTTTGACTCATTGATTTTCCAAGCTTTCTTGTTGTTTGTCTTTGATGAAAAACTTGTTGCAGGTGTAGTTTTGGAAGCTGCTTGTAATGAAATAAAGAATGCACAGCAATGCCAAATCTCTCAGAAGTTACAGCTAATGTTAACCAGAATGTACGCCAATAGACAAAAATTTGCATTTTGACAGTGATTTTCCAAGTGTTCCTGTTGTTTGTCCTTGTTGAAAAACTTGTTAAAGTTGTAGTTTTGGAAGCTGCTTGTAATGAAATATAGAAAGCACAGCAATGCCAAATCTCTCAGAAATTACCACTAATGTTTACCAGAATGCACTTCCATAGGCTAATATTTGCATTTTGACACAGTGATTTTCAAGTTTTCTTGTTGTTTGTCCATGATGAATATATTCTTGAAGGTGTAGTTTTTGGAAGCTGCTTGTTATGAAATATAGAATGCACAGCAATGCCAACGTTCTCAGTAGTTACAGCTAATGTGAAACAGAATGCACTTTCGTAGGCTAACATTGCATTTGGAAACAGTGATTTTCTAAGCTTTCTTGTTGTTTGTCTTTGATGAAAAACTTGTTGCAGGTGTAGTTTTGGAAACTGCTTGTAATGAAATATAGAAAGCACAGCAATGCCAAATCTCTCAGAAGTTACAGCTAATGTTAACCAGAATGCACGCCAATAGGCAAAAATTTGCATTTTGACACAGTGATTTTCCAAGTGTTCTTGTTGTTTGTCCTTAATAAAAAAAACTTGTTGAAGGTGTAGTTTTGGAAGCTGCTTGTAATGAAATATAGAATGTACAGCAATGGCAACGTTTTCAGAAGTTACAGCTAATGTTAACCAGAAGGCACTTTCGGAGGCTAAGATTCAATTTTGACACATTGATTTTCCAAGCTTTCTTGTTGTTTGTCTTTGATGAAAAACTTGTTGCAGGTGTAGTTTTGGAAGTTGCTTGTAATGAAGATTCAATTAAATTCAATGTGTCAAGATTCAATTTTGACACATTGATTTTCCAAGCTTTCTTGTTGTTTGTCTTTGATGAAAAACTCGTTGCAGGTGTAGTTTTGGAAGCTGCTTGTAATGAAATATAGTAAGCACAGCAATGTCAAATCTCTCAGAAGTTACAGCTAATGCTAACCAGAATGCACGCCAATAGGCAAAAATTTGCATTTTGACAGTGATTTTCCAAGTGTTCCTGTTGTTTGTCCTTGATGAAAAACTTGTTAAAGGTGTAGTTTTGGAAGCTGCTTGTAATGGAATATAGAAAGCACAGCAATGCCAAATCTCTCAGAAGTTACAGCTAATTTAACCAGAATGTACTTTAGTAAGCTAACATTGCATTTGGAAACAGTGATTTTCCAAGTGCAACATTACATATATGAACTGTTCTACTAAATATTTAAAAATGGCTAACACAATTAAAACAAAACAAACCCATAATATCATGGGAAGTATATTTTGGCATTTTCCAACAAATAATTGATGTCATAATTTTTTTTCTTTCAACTAGGAACCAGTAGAAACCACTGTTAATAATATCAGTGAGGTAAGTAGGAAAACATGAAACTTTGAAAATACATTTTACTTTTATTAAAGTTGTCAATGTGTGTGAGGAAAACATAGACTTTAATGCATTTTGGCAAATGTTCGCACCAGCAAAATTTTTGCCAAAGTGAAACAGACCAAATTTGCCCACCCCTACAAACAAGATATTCACATAACACATTACCAACTCTACTTTCCAATACTGTGTCACATTGCCATATGTAATAGATATTAGTATAGCAACAAATGGATTAATTGTATGTTTTTATTCTTAAACAGAAAAAACCTGAGGAAATCATTGCCCATGATAATTGCCAGGAAGAACCTGAGACAAATTTTGGCCATAACAGCTGCCAAGAAGAACCTAATGAAATCATTGTCCATGACATCTGCCAGGAAGACAATATTAGCCATCACAGCTATCAGGTAAGTAGTTTTAATTTAACTAAAAAAAAAAACACAACATGATGCCTCTTTCCCAACAATACATGGCGTTTTGCTAAATATATTTTAAAGCCTTCTTTGTAAAGCATTCATTCTTTGTAGAGCTCAATTAATTATCTTACATTTGATTAACAGAATCAAACATGTGATCAATATGATCAATATCAGGAGCAACCTGAGGACATGTGGGGCCTGTATTGGTCACTCCATCAGTGGATGTTGTATGTCCTGCAAACGAATACGTGATATCTAGCATCAGAGCTTTGAAAAGTTTACTTTTAGTATGTTATAGAATGGCTAATGTATTTTTTTTAATTATTTGCTACCTTCCTCTGACTCTTTCCTGCCTTAAAATGGGGGTCACTGACCCCATCTAAAAAAAACAAATGTTTGGTAAGGCTACACAGTTATTTTTATTGCTAGTTTTTATTACTTAGTTCAGTTATAGACCGGCCCCTATTTCTGATTTTCTCAGAAATTTCTGACAAATATGATTGCATGTTATTGGTAAGTAACATGCTAGACAGTGGGGGAGCAGTAGATGTGATCTATTTGGATTTTGCCAGAGCATTCCATGCCCCACAAATGACTGCTTTCTAAACTAAGGTCTGTTGGGCTTAATGAAGTTGTTTGCACATGGATAAGAAATTGGTTACAGGATCGGGTAAAGAGGGTGGTTGTTAAAGTGGACCCGTCACCCAGACATAAAAATCTGTATAATAAAAGTCCTTCTTAAATTAAATATGAAATCCAATTTCTTTTTTTTATTAAAGCATTCATAGCTGTAGTAAACTCATTTAAAAATATCAGCTGTCAATCAATTATTGCCTACCCTGCCTCTATGCCTAGGCATAGAGACGGGGCAAGCAATTACTTTCACTTTCCATTCAGCACTTCCTAGATGTCACCTCTCTACATTCCCCCAGCTCTCTTAACGATTTAATTGTGTAACCAGTGCATGAGGAAGGACATTGGGTCCCTGTCCCCTGATGCACAAATAAGATTCTGAGATGATTCAAGGCTTGCCTTAATAACAGTGTCCACAAAATGGCTCCTTCCTGGTTGCTATAATTATGAGTTCCCAGACTGATGGAAACAAGATTCAAATAATTTATACAGTGTAATTAAAGTTAATTTTGCTTGACTAACATGATAAAATAGGATTTGGATAATTTTGTTTGGGTGACGGGTCCCCTTTAATGATACATTCTCTACATGGAGTAAGGTTCTTTGTGGGATTTAGGGGATGAAATTGTAAATAATGATCAGTATTTGCAGATTACTTAAACTATCCAGCCCAATTAATTATATCTAGGATGCAGCATCCTTGCAACAGGATCTTGACAAACTGGCAATCTGGGCAGCTAAGTGGGAAATGAGATTCAATTTTGATAAATGTAAAGTCATGCACCTGGGATGTAAAAATAACCAAGCCACTTATACCCTTCATGGGACTGCACTAGGCAAATCCATAATGGATTAAAAAGGGCATTGATTCACGGGAGGGGGTCATTCTTCCACTATATAGAGCACTGGTAAAGGCCCCATCTAGAATATGGGACTTTGTGGTCTCACCTGTACATTTCTTAGTTCCTGACTGCTTCAAAGGATTGTAAATAACCCCTAGTTGTGTAGTAGACATCCTGAGTTTTTATGCCCCAAACTCTAGTTTCTGCTTACTTCAAAGGATCACTTATTCCTGTATTCAGATCAAATGCAAAATTAGGTTAGGTCCATCTAGGATGCTTTGAAGAATATTTGTGTTGGGTAACCATCTGGAGAGGGTCTTTTGTATTTGCATTTTGCACAGTTTTTATTGGTAAAACAACATCTAAAGAAATTAGCTGTTTCAAATAAAACAACAAGATTGGGATACCTGTTTAACTTGTCATTAGCCAATCAGAACCATTCCCCATTTTGGTCAATGGGATATATAGTTGGCTGATATTTGGTATGAAAGTCAGGGAGAAGTCTTTTGAAAGCTGTTCTCAATACAATATATCCCGTGGGCATGTTTTGAAATTACTTTTTTTATCATTTGTTGTCTTTGGATAAACTTAATAAATGGTTTGAATTATGGAAAAGTACCTGGTTGCTTTATCCATTTACGTGGCTTTGGTAAATTGTGCAGTATACGAATATACATCTAGAAGTCGCACAACAATTTGTACTTTAATGATTTACATCAGACTAAAAATAAATTTAAAAGACACAAGGTGAAAAAAAAGTAAACAATATAAATTATTTGGGCTACACAATATACATTATTTGAACTACTGGTGTCAGGGAGGAATATTTTAGTGTAGCGAGAGAGAGAATACTAATTAATAAATTTGTGCTGATTTTCTTTTTACATATGAACCATATCTTCTTTTTCTCCCTTATTTATATATATATTGTGACAACTAGACCTGTAGGGGTACCTGTTTCAGTGTCTTGGGGCCTCTTTCCACAGTCTTTTAGGGCAAAAACAGTCACAGTAGTCGCTCCTCTTAAAGGCAAGTGCCTGCAGTTTATTCTGTTACACAGTCTTTAGTAACAAGCACACCAAGAAATCAAAACAAGGAAAAATAAAGAGCGCTGGCTAAACACAGTTGGCAGCCTAACTACAGTTGGGTGGCTTTCCCAACACCAACTTAAAACAAAAGAATCACAATATAACACAAAACTCTGGTAATCAGTACCTTCCCTTTGCAGTGCAGCTCCTGCTCTCTCTCTCTCACTCTCAGGTGGGAGGGGTCCCTCTTCCCAACGTCAGTCAGGTACTTTAGCTGCAGCAATTACCTTGCAGCTTTGGTCTGTATTAATTAATCCATGTTCCAGGGTGTTCTATTATATAACACCCTGGGAGAAACATATCGCCCATCTACAACTAACCCAGCTGCTTTGTTACAATATATATATATATAGAGAGAGAGAGAGAGAGAGCGATAGTGACTAGCAAAATCAGTAGTGAAAATGTGAGAAATAGATTGCATGTGCACATACTTTATGTCATATTGACAGAAGAAAGCACTATTGTGTGACTGTAACCGTAATAAATACTAGTGTACAACAAAAATTGGTAAAAAAACAAAACAATGAAGGTTAAAGAATTTTATTTGTTAATAAACAGGAAAAAAATAAAGTAACAGCTAGAAAGGGAAGTTTGAAAACAAACCTCATGTTGGTTTGAAAAACATGAAATCCGGAAGCAGTTTAAAAATAAACCACTTTATTTAAATGGGTGAAATCTGATTGGTTGTTGGTAGCTCTGACACTTTATGTATCCTTTAGTCCCCCTAGTGGCCAAATGTGAAAAGCTTGGGGACACCGGTGTTAAACATGTGAGAATGGCAGAAGTTTAGATTTCCCCATTAAAATCAGTTAGATAAATCTGATTGGCTGTTGGTGGCTTCACCCACTTTTTTCAAACCTTGAATTATTGCCACCCAATAACTAACTCTGCAAAGTTGGGGGCCCTTGAGTAAATAGTATGAGAAAGGCAATATTTTCAACCAATAACATTTAATAGGTGAAATCTGAAGGCTGTTTTTGGCTTCACCCACTTTTCCAAATCTAAGACTGCAGTCCCCTAGTGACCAACTGAAAGAGTTTGTGGACTATGCAGCAGGTTCAATTTACCTATTCGGTCAAAAGGTAAAATCTGGCTGTTGGTAGCTCCACCCACGTTTTTATAACCTTGAACCGCAGTTACCTGGTGACTAAGTCTGCAAAGTTTGGGGTCACTGGTATTAATATTTAAAGAACAGCATAGTTTAAATTTAAACCAATGATCTGGGTGACAAACTGTGCAAAGTTTAGGGACCCTGACGTTAAACATGTGGGAATGGTTGTTGGCTCTTTGCATGTTGGGTCATCCAACAAATGTTTTTTCATTTGGGGTGAACCCATGATTATGTTATTCAAGTTTGGTGAGCGTAGCTTCAAAGCTGTAAAGGTGGTGGCAGTTTGAAAATATTCCCTGTCAATGGAAAAATTGGAATGTTCGAAGCGCTGCCCCAAAAAGATGTAGGGTGAGTGCTGCACCCCTAAAACTGCAAGAGGAGAAGCGTTTAGAAAATGGGGGGGGTGCTAAGAATAATAAGAAGAAGCAGAAAAATATTCAAACCAACATAATAAATCGAAGAACAGTATGTTTGTTTTTTCAAACCAACATAATCAATTTTGCATTACATGCTGATAGACTTTATTTTATATAATTAAAAAAAATATTTTGGTTGATTTTTAATGTAAACAAATACAATATACATTGTGAATGGTTCACTATAAATAAATTACAGTTCCCAATTTTTTTAAAACTAGAGCAATAAATATAACACCATAGAGATTGTGAATTCATAATTTTGTTTAGTTGATATAGCTTACCAACAAAGGAACTTTTGAAACAACACAGGTCTAGAGATGTTTGCCAGTTCTATTTTTTTTTTTTTTTTTTTTTTGCACCATACTGCTAGGCTAACTACTAATAAACATTTAGCAGGATAGGTTATTTAGCTAAGCCAAAGAATGGCCATATATTAAGTTCTATAAGGAAAAGCTGGGACATGTGTGTAGGGAGTATGTTGTCATACCTTTCTGCATTATATTTTATATGATATATATTTATAATAGAGGGATTGTTGTTTGTTATATAACACAAGGAGTACATGACATAACGGTACAAACAGTTGTATGGTAAATAGCTCACTTGCATTGCCAGGGGGTTGCATGCTATTGTTTATGTGTAAACAACTGTTGGGGCTGTAAGACATTAAAGCCACCTTTTCTGGAGGAGTGATTTTCACGGACCATAGGTGAATAAGAAAGCCCAGATGTCTGGTCTTTTTTTTAAAATTCATTTATACAAATTTTTCAAAGGGGGATACAGCAAAAAGAAACGGGATATAGGGATTAAGGGAAGAAGGGAAAACATTTTACTACATGTCATTCTCCTTCCCTGTACATTTCACATACAAATTTATAAAATAACATTTAATATTAAAAAAAAAACAAGTGTTGGCACCCTAAATCTAGAACCGATGCCAAGCACCCTGGTCTCGGCTCGTGCTTCTGCCTGTAGCAGCCACCTTTGGCTTCGGGAGGAGCCCTCAGCTACTCAGATGCCGCCAGGTCTTAAAACGAGAGGTGCAAGGCGAGGGGTTCTAGACAAGCAGAGGGGCACAACTGTAAGGCAAGAGTCTGTAACGCTAATTTGGTTACTGTCCCTTTAAATAATAGCTTCTTTGGCAATTCAGGGGCCCTGAGTCCCTTTTGCAAGTCGAAAAGTACTGGGAACTAGGAATCACAGCGCAGTGCCTCCACCTAGGGAGCACTGAGGAACTTACCTCAGAGGAATCCCCTATGAAATAATAAACACACACTCTTTGCAGATAACAATATTTAACTTTATATAAACTGTAAAGTAGTAACTAATACAAAAGTCACGCCTGTATGGGAATATAAGGGACACTACCTAAATCCCTATTAGGTTTTAACTATCTGTTCAAACACAGTTCGTATAATATCACAGTCCCACTTGTCTGGAAGGGTTAAAAAGCACACAGTTCAAAATGCAATGTCCCTTTCCCCAGAGCTCTTATTCCCCCGGTAGCGCTACCTTTCCCCAGAGTACCTTTTCCCTTGGAAAATAGCAGCTTCCCACGTAGCAGGCAAAATTACACAAGGCCTGTCTTCCTGTGGCAAATCCTCTTTTCAAGGGATTTACTTAGCGATTTCTCTCAGAGGCAGATCACATTGGAATCACAAGTAACTCTTCTCCAGAATCACTCTCACCAATGGCACTTTCCTCCTCTGAAGCTTTAGCAGCATGGCAGGGTCAGACAGCCTCTTTCTGCACTCCTGCAGACCTCACAGATCCAGCAGCTCTTGCAGGACTTTGCTTCCTTTTGATCCTTTCTCCACAGCACGTGTTAGACTCAATCACACGGCCTACACACACAGATCCAGCAGGGCCTACACACACAGCTTCACAGTCTGGCACACCCTCTCCTCCCAGGATGCACTGCGGTCTCCAGCCAATCAGGTCGCTCTCCAGTCTGTTACTGGGCTGAATGATATCACAGACAGAAAAGCAGGGGAAGGATTTCTCTTCTCCCCTACATTCTCCCCTTGGACAAATCGGCAACGTCCTCGCTTGCCGTATGCCCTGGCATGCCTGGACAGCAAAACAGTCAAAAATGTCTTTATCACTATTGTTACCTGGGACCCTAACATTGGCCTTACCTGGAAACCTGCGCTTACCCAGACCCAGTACTTTAGATCTATCGGGGGTATCAAAGGTTTCAGGGGCCACCTTCATGCCAATAGGGTTCTCCACAGTAGTCTTCTCTCGACTCAACACCCTATCCTCTTCAGGGGAGTCACTCTCACAGACAGAAGGCTCATAATAAGACTTCTGTATGGTGGAATTTTTGTAAGTCTTACAACTTCGGGCCTGATGACCCATCACCTGGCACTTGTAACATCTCCCATGGAATCTTCTATGCCTACGGCGTACTTTACACAGTGCAGATTGGGTTTCACCTTCATCAGGAACTGGACAGTTTGGCTGGATGTGGCCAAGCTTGCCACACCGGTAACACTTAGGAACTTTCTTAGCCTCAGCTGGGGGTGGTCTGGCTCTCTCAGACAGTTGAGCTTTTAACTCCTCCAACTCTTTGCGAAGCTTCTTGTTTTCCTCCAACAGTTTAGCATCAGCAGTGGATTTCTCTGTATGCCCTGAAGTGGGACTTCGTCTGACCCTCACATAGGCATCCGCCTCCTCTCGCCGAACTCTCTCTCCATCAGAGCAATGTACCCAGGGGGTAGCTTATCCTGGTAGTGTGCTCTAATTGTCATGGCAACAGGGTCACTATTCAGGGTCCCTCTCTTCAATTGGCGAATTCTCAGAGGATCCATTTCACTGTCTGTAATTGCACCACGGCTCACTAGCAGTCTCAGGCCTTGTTCTAGCCGCACAAGATAAACAGACAAATCTTCCTTCTCTTTCTGAAAGGTAGAGTGGAAGCGATGAAGCATCTCTGTAGCACTCTCTACAGGGCCGAACGTCACCTCCAGAACTTCAATCAAATCACCTGAAGTAGCATCAGGGTGGCCAACCATATAGGATTTAACAACATCCACGGCAGGACTACGGAGACTCTCAAGGATTTTCCTTCTCATAGTCGTCTCGGGGCCAGTCCAATCTCTCACGGACACAACAGTGGAGTCTCTCCAGCTCTCAAAGGACTCTTCACCAGTAGGTACAGGATCTGTCCCGGAAAACACTTTAAGTCTCTTAAAATTACCATTCCAGGCCAGCTGTGTCAGTTGGTCAGTCAGTTGTCCCAGCGCGCTCACAATCTCTGGGGTATCCAGCCGGCCACCAGAGCTTTGCCAACTCCCCTTGGAGACCACGCTCTCACAGGATGGACATCTCTTTACTTGACTCTTTCCAGCTGGCGAATCAAACAATGTCTTGTCCCGCAGCACACTTTCCTGTGCCTTCACTGCATGCTGAGTAGTAAGGGCATCACCCTGGGAAGTTAACTCATCTGCGTCATCAGACATATCAGGCAGAACAATCTTCCAGGGCCCTTCACTTTCAGCATCAATATCAGGGGGAACCCGGTCACGATCTATCTCTTTAGGGCTTTCTATAAGAACATTCAGTAGGACCCCAGCAGAATCTCTCCGTGATGCAGCCACCCTTGGGCGGTAAAAAGTCTGTTCCCCATCGAGAATTTGGTAAATAAATTCTTCTCTCACTCTGGGTACCATAGGCCCCACAGCGGCAACCTTTCGAGGGTTAAGTCCCAATGCAGTACACCACTGGCGAACAGTTTGTGGAGTTTCAAATGAAGACATATTTTCATCAAACATATCCAGCTTCCCAGTCGATATCTCAGCAGTGCCTCCAAAATGTAACGCTAATTTGGTTACTGTCCCTTTAAATAATAGCTTCTTTGGCAATTCAGGGGCCCTGAGTCCCTTTTGCAAGTCGAAAAGTACTGGGAACTAGGAATCACAGCGCAGTGCCTCCACCTAGGGAGCACTGAGGAACTTACCTCAGAGGAATCCCCTAGGAAATAATAAACACACACTCTTTGCAGATAACAATATTTAACTTTATATAAACTGTAAAGTAGTAACTAATACAAAAGTCACGCCTGTATGGGAATATAAGGGACACTACCTAAATCCCTATTAGGTTTTAACTATCTGTTCAAACACAGTTCGTATAATATCACAGTCCCACTTGTCTGGAAGGGTTAAAAAGCACACAGTTCAAAATGCAATGTCCCTTTCCCCAGAGCTCTTATTCCCCCGGTAGCGCTACCTTTCCCCAGAGTACCTTTTCCCTTGGAAAATAGCAGCTTCCCACGTAGCAGGCAAAATTACACAAGGCCTGTCTTCCTGTGGCAAATCCTCTTTTCAAGGGATTTACTTAGCGATTTCTCTCAGAGGCAGATCACATTGGAATCACAAGTAACTCTTCTCCAGAATCACTCTCACCAATGGCACTTTCCTCCTCTGAAGCTTTAGCAGCATGGCAGGGTCAGACAGCCTCTTTCTGCACTCCTGCAGACCTCACAGATCCAGCAGCTCTTGCAGGACTTTGCTTCCTTTTGATCCTTTCTCCACAGCACGTGTTAGACTCAATCACACGGCCGACACACACAGATCCAGCAGGGCCTACACACACAGCTTCACAGTCTGGCACACCCTCTCCTCCCAGGATGCACTGCGGTCTCCAGCCAATCAGGTCGCTCTCCAGCCTGTTACTGGGCTGAATGATGTCACAGACAGAAAAGCAGGGGAAGGATTTCTCTTCTCCCCTACAAGTCTTTGAGCTGAAGGTCACAGTACAAAGCATGAGACAAAATCGTAATCGGATCGGGGCAGGCAGAGAACAAACGTAGTCAGGCAGGCAAGGGTCAAACCAGGAAGTCAATCAGAGGGATAAGGCAGAATCGGCGTCGGAAATCAGGCAAGGGGTCCGGATACAAACTCGTCAAGAACAGGCAGGGGTCACAACAGGTAGTCAATAACAGGTTTTCAGAATCAGAATAGCAACAGCTAAGCACCAGGAACAAATCGTATCATGGCCACTGACAAATACAATCTGCCACTTTAAATAAGTTTGAATTTCGCACCACTGCACGCCGGCGTCATCATGCCAGCGTGAGTGCGCCTACAAACCCGGAAGAATCGCGCCACGTGTGCCCTACGAAACATGTACTGAGGAGGATTGCTGACGCGGCGGGCGTCCCCGCCGACCCCCTTGACCCACCAGGGAGGTGAGATCTCACAAGAAGAAGAAAAAAAAATGAAGAGTATTTTATGGTTTCAATACAAAAATGTAATTATAAATACAGGTTCTTGTATTTGACCAATGGAAAATAGCCACAGATTTAAACATTTCTCTAAATTTGCACACATTTAGAAACTATCACTCCTTTAAATTAAGATATTCTATCCATGGATGTCTGGTCTTGGAGACAGTAGGATTGAGTGACAGTAGGATTGAAGGGACATCAGTTAATATCTCATGGTAGTTCACTATGCCTGTGTTTGTTCAATTTCATTCCATTGTAATCAATTCTGTACCTTGTTCATTAAAAAAAAGCATTAAATATTTGTATTTTTCTACAAATACTATGAGCCTGGAGATTGTTCTCATACCCCTAGACAATATTGCTGAATCTAAAAGCAGTAATCTGGTCCTATGCCGACAATGTGCTTGAAGCAAGCGACTAATCTCCCCGAATCGCAGCGTGTGTCTGTGCCCTCAATGAGACAACCTGAGGAGATTTTAATACAGTGGAGTCAAGTTTTTGGATTAAACTGTGCCAAAGGAATGGACGGCACTCCACTTGAAGAGGGAAAAAGTATTTATTGCAAGCACATGCAGGGATCAAACGGCTCTACGCGTTTCGGGATACAATCCCTTAATCATAGGCATACATCACAACCACCACAGACACATTATATACCTAAAGGGCATAGTGACCCCTGCTGGTTTCACATAATATTGCTGTTAAAATGATTTATTTTAATCTTTATAATAAAACCAACATCCAAAAGGTAAGAACCTCAATAGTACTTTAAAATAACATGCTGTTAGTTAAAATAGATCCCTGTACCCATGTAACAACATGTATGAACTCCAAATCCTGGTCATTTATAAATTAGGTAAATATAGATCCGTATCCTGATAATAAGAGTCTATGTTTAAAACTGTTTAACTTTAAATCATTGTAGAATATATAGCTTCAAAAATCTCAATATACTCATAATTAGATAAATATACATATATTCATAGAGTACGGGTAGTGCGGCCAACATATTGTTTTTCACAGTTTCGACATTCCAAAAGGTACACTACCCCTTTAGTGTTACAATTACAATAGCCAAAATTACGATACTATCGGCTATTGTAATTGTAACACTAAAGGGGTGGTGTACCTTTTGGAATGTCGAAACTGTGAAAAACAATATGTTGGCCGCACTACCCGTACTCTATGAATATATGTATATTTATCTAATTATGAGTATATTGAGATTTTTAAAGATATATATTCTACAATGATTTAAAGTTAAACAGTTTTAAACATAGACTCTTATTATCAAGATACGGATTTATATTTACATAATTTATAAATGACCAGGATTTGGAGTTCATACATGTTGTTACATGGGTACAGGGATCTATTTTAACTAACAGCATGTTATTTTAAAGTACTATTGAGGTTCTTACCTTTTGGATGTTGGTTTTATTATAAAGATTAAAATAAATCATTTTAACAGCAATATTATGTGAAACCAGCAGGGGTCACTATGCCCTTTAGGTTAGAGTCCTGCAGCGGGTCGGGTACCCGCGGGTACCCGCGGGTTACCCGCAAAAACCTGCAGTACCATGCGGGTTTTTCGTTGAAGTTCAAGGTGCGGGTATACCCGCGGGTCGGCGGTTCTGCGGGTTGCGGGTCGGGCTGCGGATCTTCTCAATATAAATATTTGCTCCTTTTTTCTGGTCACGCCCACTTCCGATGATGTCATTTCCGGTACACAATGACAGCACTTCCGGTTTTACTCCCTTTTTTCTGATCATATCTACTTCCGATGATGTCACTTCCGGTTTATAATGACAGCACTTACTGATTCTTGATGGTCAGCGGGTCGCGGGTCCGGGTTGCAGAGAAGGTACTTGCGGGTCGGGTCGGGTCGGGTTGCGGGTCCAAGCGGGTAAGAATGCGGGTTGCGGGTGCGGGTTGCGGATTGCAGGTTGCGGGTACGGGTCGGGTTCGGGTCCCAAAAAATGGACCCGCGCAGTACTCTACTTTAGGTATATAATGTGTCTGTGGTGGTTGTGATGTATGTCTATGATTAAGGGATTGTATCCCGAAACGCGTAGGGCCATTTGATCCCTGCATGTGCTTGCAATAAATACTTTTTCCCCCTTCAAGTGGAGTGCCGTCCATTCCTTTGGCACAGTTTGAGTAAAAGCGGTGGGGACGCTGCGGACAGAGCACCCCTGAGGAGGGGTTGGAGCTGCCATAGGAGGGGGAGGGTGTCTCCTAAGAGTGACAGAGAAGTTTTTGGATTAGTTATCTCTGAAACCATTCATTAATTTAGCTAATGAATTTATAGTATATTAGTAAAATGCTTTATATGTGCCCAGAAATGAGTGTACAAAGTTTATTCTGTAGGTGAACCACCTCTTAAATCATTAGAAAATCTACTTAAATAGAACGGTGTATGTCTTTCCTATACCCAGTAAACATGTCAAGGATTCTGCTTTTTTTTTTCTTTTTTTTTTTTTTTTTTACATATTTCAGAAATAAAATGTTTGTTTTTTTTGTATTAGAAAGGCACATATACAATTGTGTTCAGAATAATAGCAAAATAAAGAAAATAAAGCTCAAAAGAGCTTTTATTTCCATGCATGCAAATGCATTGGGAACAATGCACATTCTATTCCAAATCAAAACACGAAGAAACATTTATCAAATTTGTGTTATTCCTTTACAGAAAGTGAAGAAAAGGGAATAAATAGCAGTGTCTGCATTCTTCTTTACAAATGTATTCACTGTATGTATAAAATTAAAAATGTTTCAAGATTTTGCTTTTCTTTGAATCACTGAACTAATATTGCAATGTTTATGCATTGTTTCTGAGAACTGCTGCACATCTGGAGTACCCAGTAATATGCAAAGAAAAAAGGGGGGTAATAAAATCTCAACCATGGCAAGAGAAAGGTTTATTTTGAGTTAAAGGACAGGAGAACTAATGAAGTGAACTCCACATTTCCAGAACGTACATTCAGGCGATAATGGTTCATGAAGGTCCTAGCCGACTTCCAGGATGCAGTTTGACAATTTCGACCATCGGGAACCTCTGACACTGCTGCCCTAGTGGAATGAGCGCTTTTCCCTTCAGGAGCTAGCATGCCTTGCAATTGATAAGCCTTCAAAATTACAATTATCAGCCAACTCGAAATAGTGAAAGACAAAGCTGCCAAACCTCTCCAAGCACCTGCCGGATGATGGAAGAAACAATCTGAGCTTCTAAACGACTCTGTAGCGCTCAAATAAGACTTAATTGCTCTGAATGGATCCAATTTCAGGAACACATGATCATCTGAGGCTGAAATACGGGCCGATAGGGCAGGAAGAATTTCTGTATTGAAATAGGCAAAGAGGATACATCCGGCTTGAGGATAATCTTATACGGCAGAACAATCATATTTTTACGGTTTATGGACAAGGCTTGTAAAAGGCTGACTGTGTCTGCTGAAGCAATCGCCACTAGGAACAACGTTTTCAAAGTAACGTTCCATATAGAAGATTGAACTAAATGCTCAAAGGGAGAGGAGGCTAAGGATTTTATAACAAGGGGAAAGTCCCAAATAGAAGAAGACCCATCCAGAGGACAAATCTTCAAAGCCACCATAAAAAATCTCCTGATCACTGGATTCTCCACCCAGTGAACTCCCATCATAGCTGACCAGGCTGAGACATGAACCTTAAGCATCCTGTACTGCAAGCCCTTGGTCAAACCCTCTTGAAGGAAGTCCAAAATCTGCGGTAAGGAAGCAAACTGGTTCTGATTCTGCCAGACCAAGAACCTCTCCCATACTTTGTTATACAACAAAGTATGGGAGAGCACAATTGACAACCCTGATCTGCAAAATGTAAAAAACTTCCTGGCCTGCAATAAGGTTCATATTACAGTTTCATAAAGGCCTAGATCCTACAAATTATTCTGTTCAACTTCCAAGCCACCAATGAAAGGGATGCTGGGTCTGGATGAACCAGGGGCCCCTGGAGAAGGAGGTCCTTCCTGACCAGCAAATGCCAAGGTTCCTCCTATTGAAGTTTCAGGAGTAATGGAAACCAAGGCCTCTGAGACCAAAATGGGGCAATCAGAATAACTTCCAGTCCCTTGCTCTGAATCTTCAGAAGCACTGCTAACATGAGGGGTACTGGTGGAAAAAGGTACACAAGGGGAAGGGCAGCCACAGCTACTGTCTGAGGATGAAATCTTCTCGACAAAAACAGAGGCAACTGGGAATTGTCTGCTGAGGCCACAAGATTGATACTGGACTTTCCCCATCTCCTTACAAGCTGTTGAAACACTGCCAAATTGAGCTGCCATTCATGTTTGCTCAAGTCACTCCTGCTCAAGAAGTCTGCTTGCTGATTCTGAGAACCTAGAACATAAACTGCTGTCAGATAGTCCAGATTCTCTTCTGCCCAGCAGAGAATAGGAGAAACTTCCTGCAGAAGCTGAGCACTCTTTGGGGCAAATTTACTAAAGCGCGAAGCGCCGAACGCTAGCGTTAATTCGCTAGCGTTGGCCATTTTCGCTACTGCGCAAATTCACTAACGAACGCTGGCGTAGTTTCGCTAGTGTTACTTCGCAACCTTACGCCAGGCAAATCTTCGCTAGCGACGAAACTACGCAAATTCACTAACTTGCGCAGTGTAGCGAACGCTACCTTTTACGCTAGACTTCCTTCGCCACCTCAGACCTGGCGAAGCGCAATAGAGTAGATAGGGATTGTTTCAAAAAAAGTCAAAATTTTTTCTAAGTCCCAAAAAACTCTGGCGTGTTTTCTACATGACGGGTGATAGGCTGAAAAAGATCGAAATTTTTTTGGGGCTCCCCTTCCTCCCCCCTACATTTCCTGACTCATGGCAACTTACCTAGACAGTGGGCACATGTGTAGGGCAAAATAAAATTTTTATTGGCTGATTTGAAGGTTTTCTAGGCATTTGTAGTGCAGATACCTGTTCCTCCATTGAAATTTGAATTTCGCGCCGTATGCAAATTTGCCTTCGCTAGCGCAACTTCGCTTTATATAGCGAAACAACGCTAGCGCAACTCCGCAACCTTTCGCTACCCCTGTGCGCAACTTTGCATTTTAGTGAATTTGCGTAGCGCTGGCGAAAATTTGCCTGGCAAAGTGCGGCGAAGAGCGGCGAAGTTGCGCCTGGCGCAACTTCGATTCTTAGTGAATTTGCCCCTTTGTCCCTCCCTGCCTCCTTATGTAGGCTACTGCTGTGGTGTCGTCTATCTTCACCTTCACGGATTTCCTCTTCAACAGATGAGCAAAGGACTGAAGGGCACAATTGACAACCCTGTTCTGCAAAATGTTGGAAGGCACCACCACCATGTGAGCTTCCTAAATTCCCTGCGCCCAGTGAGGACCAAGGAGAGCACCTGAACAAAGGGAAGACGCATCCGTTATCACTATTTCCCATACGTTAATTAAATATACCCGTATTAGACCAGAATTAGACAACTTGTTATCTACAAAAACCCCTAGATCCTTCTCAGTTAAGGAAACTCCGAACACACTGCCATTTAGTGTATAACTTGTATTTATATTATTTTTGCCAAAGTGTGTAACCTTGAAATTTATCAACATTGAAACTCATTTTCAAGTCAGCTGCCCAGTTTTCTAATTTAGCCAAGTCACTCTACAAAGTGGCAGAATTCTGCATGGAACCTATAGTTCTGCACATTTTAGTGTAATCTGCAAAAATAGAAACTTTCAATGCCCACCTCCAGGTCATTAATAAACAATTTGAAAAGCAAAGGACCTAGTACAGAGCCCTGCGGTACACTGGTCCAATTAAAAAATGCTCCCTTTACCACCACTCGTTGTAGTCTATCTTTGAGCCAGTTCTCTATCCAGGTACAAATAATATTTCCAGGGCAACATTCCTTCATTTAACCAGTAACCTTCTGTGTGGCACTGTATTGAATGCTTTAGCAAAATCTATATTCCTTGACTGGGACCCAGTCTACTCTGTTAAACTCTCTGCTTCAGCTTCTGTGCCTTCTCCAGGGGAAGGCAGACCTCCCCTACCAGCATATCGAAGAGAGCCCCCAGATAAATCAGCGACTGAGATGGTTCCAGGGAACTCTTTTCCAAGTTTATTAACCAGCCGTGAGCCCAGAGGAAAGAAAGCACCCGATTCTGTTGTTCCAGAAGAAGGGCCAAGTTCTTGTTCAACAGAACAGGTAGTGCCATAACATTATATCCTTTTTGCGGAGCTCTGCAATCAGAGGGAACAAGAGCTTTGTGAAGGTCCTGGGAGCAGAAGACCAAACGGCAGGCAACAAAACTGAACATGTCTTCTGCCCACCGCAAAAGTAATATATGGCTGAAGACAGAGGTAGCTACCTTTTAACCAAAATTTAAAAGTTAGCTACAGCCCCCTCACGAGCGAACACGCCGATGACTGGATGGACTGGCAAGGTGCATGCACACCAAGCAAGACTCGCGTCCCCTGCCATCATTAAGAAGGGCAAAATAAAACCACCAGTGCACAGAGGGCGCATCTCCCTGCCCTTACGTATGCACTCCTTACAGACTCCAGCCCCATCTTGACGGAGGCATACAACGATTGCTGCCATGCAGAGAAGGACCCAACACCTTCCCACACATGGAAGAAAAACTCCCTGCTGTACCTTTAACCTCCTTCAGGGAGATTACCATAGCGCACCTTTGACTCTACCAAACCTTAAGAAGGACCTCATGTCTCATGTGCAATTACTTTCACTTTCCATTAAGCACTTCCTCATGTCACTGCACTCCCTACATTCCCACTACCTCTTTACCATCTAATTATATAGCCTGTGCATGGGGATTGCGATCAGGTCCCCCATTCTAGCACAGAAATTTTTTGAGATTTTGAGATAATGCAAGGCTTGTGTTAATAACCATGTTCACAAAATGGCAGCTGCCTGCTTGCTATAATTATGAATTCCCAGGCTGAAGGAAACAAGATTTAAATCAATTATATGGTATAAGTAAAGTTTATTTTGCTTGACTAACATGATAAAATAGGAGGGACTTTCTGGTCTGAGTGGGAGGAGGGAACCTACCCAGTGTTTATGTTCACAAGCTTTCTATTGTACTAAGGTCCAAGGATTGGGCTGACCACTCAATAACATCAATCTTTTTGGTCAGGAACCAAGATGTTGCTCATTTAGCCTTTATATAATAAAGGCCCACGTATACAAACATTCTATGAGATGGTATGGACAGAATAACAAACATTGGATTACAATATGCAAGATTGGGATAACCTCAGTAAAGGGCAAAGACAAGTGTTGCCAAATTTAAAGAATAATAAAGAAACTATCATATGCCCAGCAGACAAGGGTGGAGGTACAGTTATTATGAATATAAGTGAATATATACAAGAGGCTAATAGAATTTTAAATTAATGTAATACATATTGTCATTTAAAAGAGACATATTGCGTCATATTTATATTTTAATACAACATTTCCCCTTCATTATAATGTGCAGCGCTGAACCAGAAACCTCTTAAAAAGCTTTTTACTCTAAGAAAAATCATTATATTAGAGCTGCAGAGAGATCCTCTCACGTCTAAGTCTAGACTGAAATGAGGACTGGGCGTGTCTCTACAGTCTCCCACAGGAAATAGTCATAGTATTGATTGACAGTCAGCACTCTTTTCTCCATAGTTTCACATTATACTATTGTAATCTTATTTTTGTATTCCCTCGATTTTCCTTTATTTTAATCACCATTTCACTATTCCCCTTTCCTACCATGTTCTTTTAAGTGAAGTCCACATTTGCCTTCCCCCCCCCCTGAAAACAGACATAGCAGCCATGGTATGACTAGTTAATTGAGTTAACTGTTGGTGCTCAGAAGGGCTGGGGCCAAATGGCAGCCTGTTAAACAAACAAGGCTGCTTCTGCTGCATAAATCAGAGTTCTTATCTTTTAAATGATTTTTATTGTTTTTCCAAGTTAAACAAGCAGAAACTTTGACAAAAGATGAAGGCTGAACAGTGAAGCTAATTCAGTTATAAAACAGTAGGTGGAGCCAAATCAGAGTTCTTTAGCCCATAGTTTCAATTGGGTGCTCCTGTAACTGCTTTCTGTCATGCTGTCCTGCCTGATAGACAGGGCTTTAAATGCAGAGTGAAGTATTGTGTCATGTAGCAAAGTATGCAATCCGACCAGCAGTCAAAAGTAATTTTAACAGTGACAGGATCACCCAATCCATAGAACATGGCTATTGCAGACTTACTTCGCATAGCAGGGAAACCAGGCAGATTAGTATAGCACAGCCTGTCAGACTGATGTCACTCGATAGCCCCTCCCACATCTTCCCGACCCTTCCACACAGCACCATTCTCAATGGCAAAGAGCTGGCGGCCGCACAGGGATACAGAGAGAAATAAAAGACCGGAAGTAAGAGAAAGAGACCGGAAGTAAAACGAAAAGTACAACTGAAAGGTATACTAAATATAACATTACCTTCAATTAAAATCAATATATTATCTTTATCAACTGTGTACAAAATTATGGTATATGTCCCCTTTAAACAAAGATCCAACCCATGAGTTAAAACCACAGAGCAAACAACAACTGATTGAACAAGCAGCTACAAAGGTATTCTGAATAAGGAAGAAAAATCTTTTAAAATTTCTACTTACCCGAAAATTCCCGAATACAAAAATGAATTCTAATGATATGGGACTACAATTTACATACCATATCTCTAAAGATTTTTTACATACCACAAATAAATATTTGTCATGAAGATGGGCTTATAATCACTACAATTCACTACAAAGAAGTGGCTGTCAGTGGGCGTTTACATTATAATAGTTATAGCAAAAATGGCTTAACAAAAAGCCAAATGATCAGAAGCAAAAGGAATTGCACTAAGATAGAATCCTTCAAGATTGAAGGGGATCGCTTTAAACAACAATTTACAGGTAAGGGGTACCTCACTAAAATAGTGAATCAAGTACAGTTATTGAAAAAACAAGATCAGATCTTTTAAATAAAAAACTTAGACCAGTTAATAATTTAGTTAAGGATTTTGGGGCAGATGCTATCTGTGTAGTAAGAGCCATGCACAGGTCCACTTCAATTATGATACATAAATTAGAAACATGCACAGCTTCTCACTTAAAACATTTATTTGTGCATTTTAACCACAGAAAAGTTGCATATTAACACATTTACAAACACACCACAGTGCAGTGTATCCCCACGGTCTGCCTACTTTGTGTTAGCCACACCCTCCTGACGCGTTTCACACTGTTGGGCGCTTCATCAGAGGAGGTCTATAACTTTATATTATACTGTATTACATTATATTTATAATACATGGAGTGGGTTGCTCATTAACACAAGGAGTACATGACACACCTGTACACATTCCCACTGTTCACTAGAAGCCACCTAAAGTGATTTATGGGTGAGCACTCACACTTAAATCTGTAATTGCAAAAGTTAATCACTTGAAGAATACCCTAACACAAAATAAAATTCAGGAAAATGGAAAAGGAACTTTAAAATGCAATAATAAGAAATGTGTATGTACAGTACATTAAAAAAGAGATACCAGTGTAATTTATAATAGAGAAGAAGCAAAAATAATAATTTAAGGGACATATAACTGACAGTGAATATATGCCATTTATGCCCTAGAATGTGGGAGGACAAACAGAACACCAAGGGGCAGATTTTCAAGGGTTGAATTTCCAGTTCATGGGAGTTTTTCAAAACTGTAGCAAGAGAAACACGTGCACACCCGAGCCCTTCAGAGTAATATAAACCCAGTGCACAGACCCTGGGAAGTTGGCACTTCCCCCAAACTGACAGGAACAGAAAAACAGGTACCGGCACTCGTGGCAATTTCAAACCTGGGACAAGCCCCTTACGTATTTATTTTGTGTCACAACGTTTCGGGGGCATTCCCCCCTTCATCAGGTGATACTTCGTTGCCCAGGTGGCAACCCTAGCTGTGTGCTCTGAGAGTATCTGACTGAGACAAAAAGCTTTTTCTTTTCTCTGTTTGGGGTTAACTGGTAAATAAATTTAGTGCATTTATTTTCTTTTTGTGTTTTATCCTGAGTTTCTAAGGGGAACATTTTTTTAAAAAAGTTAATAAGGGGTTTTTCTGCTGGTAGAAAACAGGATTTCTTTTTTCTCTTTCCCTCTGTCTGCTAATTAAGGGGGAGGAGTTAATCAGGTAAATTCGGATCAGGCTTGTGTTCTGTGGTTTGAATCCTTTATCCCTGTGACTTCATAAGCGAGTGTGGGAGCTGCTAAGCGAGTGTTGCATGTACAGTGGCATAACTAGTTGTTACTGGGCCCCATAGCAAATTCAATTTAGGGCCCCAAAATATTTATAAGTTGGCCTATTTTACCAAGATATATTAAAATTGATAATTAATTAGGGTCTCACTGGTCCCCTACACTCCTGGGCCCCCCTGCAACCGCAGGGTCTGCTTCCTTTATAGTTATGCCCCTGTGCATGTGACTAAGTGTTGCATGTGAATTGTGTTAAGCAGCGTTAAAAACCTTAAAGGCATACCGTGCATGGGAAAAAATTTTTTCAAAATGAATCAGTTCTGCAGGAGTAGCTCTATTAACTGATGCGTTTTGAAAAAAACATATTTTCCAATGACAGGATCCCTTTAAGGTGTTGGTGTTTGCTGTGCATGCTGGGAGTGCTGGGTGCAAGAAGGGAGTAAGTGCAAATAACTGACTGCTGTGTGTTCTGTGAGTTATCTGACTGAGACCAACAGCTTTTTCTTTTGTCTGTTTGGGGCTAACAGGTACTGTAGATACATTTAGTTCATTTATTTTATTTTTGTGTTTTAGCCTAAGAGTTTCTATGGGGTATATTTTTTAAGGGATTGTAATTGTACTGCTGGTAGCAAACAGCATTTTTTCCCTCTTTCTGCTAATTAAGGGGGAGGAGTTAATCCGGTAAATTCTGATCAGGCTTTGTGTTCTGTAGTTTGAAACCTTAAAGGAATAGTTCAGTGTGAAAATAAAAACTGGGTAAATAAATAGGCTGTGCAAAATAAAAAATGTTTCTAATATAGTTAGTTAGCCAAAAATGTATGTATAAAGGCTGGAGTGAACAATGTCTAATAAAACAGCCAGAATCCAACATCCAGCTCAATAACTCTGAGTTAGTCAGCGACTTGAAGGGGGGCCACATGGTACATTTCTGTTCAGTGAGTTTGCAATTGATCCTCTGCATTCAGCTCAGATTCAAAAGCAACAGATATGATCCATGTGGCCCCCCTCAAGTCTCTGATTGGTTACTGCCTGGTAACCAGGGTAACCAGTCAGTGAAACCAAGAGAGCTGAAAAGCAGGAAGTAGTGTTCTGACTGACTTGTTATACATCAAATCACTCCAGTCGTTATACATTACATTTTTGGCTAACTAACTATATTAGAAACATTTTTTATTTTGCACAGCCTATCTATTTACCCAGTTTTTATTTTTACACTAAACAATTCCTTTAATTCTGTGACTCCAAAAGCGAGTGTGGGAGCTGCTAAGCGAGTGTTGTATGTGATCTAAGCGTTGCATATGAATGAAGTGTTAAGCAGCGTTAAAAACCTTAAGGCATTTAAAACCAAAAAGGCATTTGTGAGGAATTGCATATGGGAGACTGTAAGTACCCAGTGTAAATATGAGTGCAAGTGGGTTTGTTGGCATTACTCAGTGTGTGTTTTGTCACATGTATGTGGTGTTGGAGCAGCAGTTCCATGTATTATTTACATGTGAGAGATGTCGGTGGGTTTTTATCTTGGAATCTGAACTGCAGACTCTAAGGGGGGAACTTGCAGCACTGAGAGCAGCGGCAAATGAGGGGGAGGAAAGGAGGCTCACAGAGCAACTACTGGCGGGGGCTAGTGGAGTGGAGGAGGAGAAGGGGCAGTGGATGCTAATGAGGGAGGTAGGTTTGTGACAGTCAGGAGGGGAAAGTAGGGGACAGAAGGGTTGGGGGGCTGGTCCACAGCTTGTCCAAAACAGCAAATTTACCATTTTTTCTGAAGATGCTGGAGATGAAAGCTCTGAACTGGCATGTATGGAGCAGGCTGACTCTCAGAGCACCCTGGGAGGCAGTGGCTCTAATACGGGTGGTGGGGGGAGTGCAAGAAAGAAAAGGCAGGTTCTAGTTATAGGGGATTCAATTATTAGAAAGGTCGATTGGGTAATCTGCCGTAAAGACCCTTAATGCTGCTTGCCTGGTGCTAGGGTCTGGCATGTGGTGGAACGAGTGGACAGATTATTGGGAGGGGCTGGGGAAGACCCGGCAGTCTCAGTACACATAGGTACCAATGACCAATTAGTCTAGGTGGTGAATTCCTCAAGAACAATTTTAAAAAACTAGGTGTAAAGTTGAGGCGAGGACTTCCAAGGTAATTTTCTCAGAGATATTATCTTTGCCATGAGCAACGCTAAGAAGACAGCGGGAGCTTAGGGAGATTAATGTGTGCCTGAAAGATTGGTGTAGGGAGGAGAGTTTTGGGTTTTTGGAGAACTGGGCTGATTTCTCAGTTGGCTATAGGCTCTTTGCTAGGGATGGGCTGCACCTCAATGATGATGGTGCAGCTGTTTTGGGGGAGAAGATGGCTAGACGGTTGGAGTAGATTTTAAACTAGGCGTGGGGGGGAGGGTTCAGTAAAAGATTCAGTGGAAGACAGGTTAGATGAGATAGTGGGCAAAGGAAGGGAAAATGGGGGTGGAGATTTGGTAGGGAGGACCACATGTCATATGTTAAGTATGGTACCAGTATTAAATGTATGTTTGCAAATGCAAGGAGTCTGACTGGTAAAATGGGAGAGCTGGAGGTGCTGGTGCTGGAGGGAAAATATGATGTGATTGGTGAGGCCAAAACATGGCTGAATGAGTCGCATGACTGGGCAGTTAATATCAGCAGCTATACTTTGTTTCAGAGGGACAGAGGCAATAGAAAAGGAGGAGGGGTATGTCTGTTTGTTAGGCAGGATTTAAAAGCTTATATAAAGGAGGAGGTTATGTTAGAAAATGAAGGGGCAGAAGCCTTATGGGTGGAGTTCTTCACCAATTGTAAAGATTCCAGCAAATTAATTGTAGGGGTATGCTATAGACCCCCTAATGTAAGTGACGAAGAGGAGGCTAAGCTCCTGATGCAAATAGAAAAGGCTGCTAGTTTGGGTAAGGTAATGATAATGGGAGATTTTAATTACCCAGATATTGACTGGAGCAACAGTACTGCCAGATCAGTTTATGGGAACAAGTTTATAAACTTATTACATTTTATGGCACAGGTAAATGCTATTCTGGATCTAGTGATCTCAAATAACCCAGAACTTATAGCAAATGTGCAAGTCATTGAACCTCTGGGTAATAGTGAACATAATGTTATATCATTTAATGTCTGGTGCAAAAAACAAATATACACTGGGGCAACAAAAACCATGAATTTCAGAAAAGCTAATTTTAGTGCCTTGAGGGCTGCCCTTCAGAGAATTGATTGGGGCATTATGTTTTCAGCTAAAAACACAGAACAGAAATGGTTGTCATTTAAAATGTTATTAAATCATTGCTGTTCTCAATTTATTCCCTTAAGGAGTAAATGTAGAAGTTCTAAGAATCACCCTATGTGGCTTAATATAGAAGTAAAGAAGTTAATAGGAAAGAAGAGGAAGGCATTTAAAAACTACAAATCTGTTGGGACAGAAGCTGCGTTTAATGAATATAAACAGTATAATAAATGTTGTAAATCAGCAATCCGGAAGGCAAAGAAATGAAATGAAGAGTGCATTGCCCCAAGTAGTTTTTTTTAAATATATTAATAGTAAAAAGAGGCAGGTTGAGAGTGTTGCTCCATTAAATAATAGTACCAGTATGGTTGTAACAGATACAGAAAAGGCAAATGTGCTAAATCAGTTCTTTTCTTCAGTGTATACAATAGAGGAGTCTGAATTCATAGCTGCACTGATGGCTCAGCTCACTCTAGTCAGTGGCTGAATCAGGATATGATCCATAAAGCTTGGCATACACCCCTGGGTTCTAAGAGAGCTTAGTTCAGTTTTAGACCAGCCCCTATTTCTGATTTTCTCAGATTCGCTTTCATCTGGTATGGTACCTATGGATTGGAGAAAAGCTGATGTCATTCCAATATTTAAAAAGGTATAACGATCTCAGCCTGGCAATTATAGGCCAGTAAGTTTGACTTCGGTGGTGGATAAATTATTTGAAGGCTTGTTAAGGGATCACATTCAACATTTTATCCTAGTCAATGGCATTATGAGCAGCAATCAGCATGGCTTTATGATGGATAGGTCATGTTAAAAAGATTTGATTGCTTTTTATGATGAGGTAAGTAAGATGTTGGACAGCGGGAGGGCAGAAGATGTGATCTATTTGGATTTTGCCAAAGCGTTTGATACCGTGCCCCACAAACGACTGCTTTCTAAACTAAGGTCTGTTGGGCTTAATGAAGCCATTTGCACATGGATAGGAAACTGGCTGCAGGATCGGGTACACAGGGTGGTTGTTAATGGTACATTTTCTGCTTGGAGTAAGGTTCTTAGTGGGGTCCATCAGGGCTCGGTATTGGGTCCACTTTTATTTAACTTGTTCATTAATGACTTAGGGGAGGGTATTGTAAGTAATATATCAGTGTTTGCAGATGACACAAAACTATCCAGCCTAATAAATTCCATCCAGGATGTGGCATCCTTGCAACAGGATCTTGACAAACTGGCAATCTGGGCAGCTAAGTGGCAAATGAGATTCAATGTTGATAAATGTAAAGTCATGCACCTGGAATGTAGAAATATCCAAGCCACTTATACCCTTAATGTGACTGCACTAGGCAAATCCATTATGGAAAAGGACCTTGGAGTCATTGTAGATGATAAACTTGTCTGTGGCAAGCAATGCCAGTCAGCAGCATCAAGGGCAAATAAGGTATTGAGCTGTATTAAAAGGGGCATAGATTCACAGGAGGTGGTGGTCATTCTTCCACTTTATAGAGCACTGGTAAGGCCCCATCTAGAATATACTGTACAGTTTTGGTCCCCATCACTCAAACAGGGCATTATTATATTAGAGAGGGTGCAGAGAAGGGCAACTAAGCTGGTAAAAGGTATGGAAAAACTTAGCTATGAGGAAAGACTGGCCAAATTGGGGATGTTCACGCTGGAGAAAAGGCACTTAAGGGGTAATATGATAACTATGTATAAATATATAAGGGGATCATATAATGATCTCTCTAATGCTTTATTTAACAGTAGGTCTTTCCAGCTGACACAAGGTCACCCATTCCGATTAGAAGAAAAGAGGTTCCGCCTAAATATTCGGAAGGGTTTTTTTTACAGTGAGAGCTGATGTGGAATTCTCTCCCTGAATCAGTTGTACAGGCTGATACATTAGATAGTTTTAAGAAGGGGTTGGATTGTTTTTTAGCAAGTGAATGAATACAGGGTTATGGAAGATAGCTAATAGTGTCAGGGAGCCAGGATGCTCCCACCAGGGAGGTTGTCAGGATCAAGGAGGAAGCCCACAACGGAGTCAAGGTCGCGGTGTCCGAAGGGTTAATCCAAAGAGTAGTCAGAATCCAGGCAAGAGTTCAGGGGCAGGCAGATAACAGCAAAGTCCAAAGTCCAGGCAGGGGTCAAGATAAGTAATCAGGAACAGGATTAGCAATAACAGCTCACAGGAAACCCAGGATACACTTAGGAAATGTATTCCTATACTTGGGCGCCATTCTGGCGTCTAGATGGCGTTTTTATTTTGAATTTGGCGCCATTGTGACGTCATTGGTGTCCTTGCGTCGACGTCGGCGCGCTGACGTCATCGCGCCGGCGCCACTACCCACGTGGCGGCCATGGGCGCCGCCATTTTGGGAGCGACGCCGGCAGGAGAGGACGCGCCGCCCGGAGCTCCAGGACCTGCTCCGGGCGGCGATCAAACCGTACCCCCCCCTCACGGGGGGCCTCTGGACCACCAGGACTTGGGTTCTGGGGAAATTTAGAGTGGAAATCCCTCACAAGACGAGGAGCATGCACATCAGAGTGTCCTTCCCAGGAGCATTCTTCAGGGCCAAAGCCCTTCCACTTGATGAGGTACTGAAGAGAGCCCCTGGAGATTCTGGAGTCAAGGATCTTTTCCACCTCATATTCTTGTTGACCATCCACAGAAATAGTAGGAGGGGGAGACTGGTTCACAGAAAAGCGGTTGGAGGTAGCGGGTTTCAGCAAAGAGACATGAAACACGTTGGGAATTCACATCTCAGGGGGAAGCTGAAGTCTGACAGCCACAGGATTGATCACCTCCGAGATGGAGAATGGACCCACAAACTTCGGACCCAACTTAGGAGATGGCACCTTCAACCGAATGTTCCTGGAAGACAACCAGACTTTATCACCAACCTTGTAGGGAGGAGAGGGCCTACGTCTACGATCTGCAAACGTCTTGTGAACCAGAGCGCTCTTCTCTAAGTTCGACTTGGTTGCAGCCAAAATAGCAGACATGTGGGCTGCATGGTCATCAGCAGCCGGGACGTCAGACAACACAAAGTCTTGGGGGAAGGCTTGAGGATGCTGACCATACACCGACATGAACGGAGACCTTCCAGTGGAAGTGTGGCATGCATTGTTATGAGCAAATTCCACCCATGGGAGGAGATCAGACCAGTCATCTTGACAAAGGGAGACGTGATTCCTCAAGAACTGTTCCAAAGCTTGGTTTACTCGTTCAGCTGCTCCATTAGTCTGGGGATGATAAGCGGAGGAGAACTGGAGAGTAATACCCAGATCTTTGCACAGGGAACGCCAAAACTTAGCAGTAAACTGAGAACCACTGTCAGAGACCACTTCCACAGGAAAACCATGCAAACGGAAAATATACTGGATGAAGAGCTGAGACAACTCCACAGCAGAGGGAAGCTTCCGCTGGGGAATGAAATGGGCAATCACAGTGTTTCCACTAGAGGGGGGAAGTTCAACAATAAAGTCCATTGCTAAATGAGTCCATGGACGAGACGGGATAGGCAATGGTTGTAATAACCCACTGGGGCGAGAATGGCTAGGTTTGGATGTGGCACAAACGGTACAGGCAGCAACAAAGTCTTTGACATCTTTACGAATAGTCGGCCACCAGACTAAACGTCTAAGGAGTTCAAGAGTCTTTTCTGGACCAGGGTGTCCTGCTTGCTTGGAGCAGTGGGTTTGTTGAAGAATAGGAAGACGTAACTCGGAGGGAACAAAAGCCATCCCAATGGGAGTATCCGGAGGAGCAGAAGACTGTCCAGCCAAGATTCGTTCGGCAAATTGGGGAAATAGAGATGCAATAATCTTGGTGGGGGGAATAATAGGTTCAAGTCTTTCTGGTAGACGATCGCCCGGAGTGAAACTTCTGGAGAGCGCATCGGCCTTCCGATTCTTGGAGCCAGGACGATAGGTCAGAACAAAGTTAAAGCCTGTCCTGACGAGGATTCAGTCTCTTGAGAGAATGTATGAACTCCAAGTTCTTATGATCAGTATAAATCGTGACCGGAATTGAAGAACCCTCTAGGAGGTGACACCACTCTTCAAGAGCAAGTTTGACTGCCAGAAGTTCTCGATTCCCTACATCGTAATTCTGTTCTGCAGGAGAAAACTTTCTGGAGAAAAAGGCACAGGGGTGCAACTTCCCATCAGCAGAATGTCTCTGGGATAGAATAGCCCCAGCACCTACTTCAGATGCATCCACCTCAATGCAAAAGGGTAACTTAGGATCCGGATGACGGAGGACTGGGGCAGAAGAAAATGCATCCTTTAGGGCCTGAAAAGCTTCTACAGCAACTGGAGGCCAAGACCTGGGATTACCCCCTTTTCGGATGAGAGTAAGGATAGGTGCAATACGGGATGAGAACCCCCTGATGAATTGCCGGTAGTAGTTGGCAAATCCGATGAACCTTTGAATAGCCTTGGTGCTCAAGGGAAGGGGCCACTCTTGGATTGCTGACACCTTAACGGGATCCATCTCGAAACCTTCTGGAGAGATGATATAACCCAAGAAAGGAATCTTAGACACCTCAAAGACACATTTCTCCAACTTGGCGAAGAGAGAGTTCTTCCTCAAGCGAGAGAGTACTTCTTTCACCTGGGAGCGATGAGATACAAGGTCTTTCGAGAAGATCAGGATGTCATCCAGGTACACGACCACAGACTTTCCCAAGAGATCCCGGAAGATGTCATTCACGAGCTCTTGAAAGACAGCGGGAGCATTACAGAGGCCAAAGGGCATCACGAGATATTCATAGTGCCCATCCCGAGTGTTGAATGCCGTCTTCCATTCGTCCCCTTCACGGATGCGGATGAGGTTGTACGCCCCACGGAGATCTAATTTAGTGAAAATTTTAGCCCCTTTCAATCGGTCAAAGAGTTCAGCAATCAGAGGCAAGGGGTACCGGTTTTTAACAGTGATTTTATTAAGGCCCCGGTAGTCAATGCAAGGACGAAGGCCCCCATCCTTCTTTTCCACGAAGAAGAAACCTGCCCCGGCAGGGGAAGTAGAAGGGCGGATAAACCCCCGCTGGAGATTCTCCTGAATATAATCTTTCATAGCGGAAGTCTCCGCTGGAGAAAGAGGATAGGTGCGGCCTCTAGGGGGCATGGTTCCAGGCAGAAGATCGATAGGACAATCGTAGGGTCGATGTGGAGGGAGGAATTCTGCAGACTTCTTACAGAAAACATCGGAGAATTCCTTGTAGAAGGAGGGTAGAGTCTTCAGATCAGACGTAGAGATATTTACCCTCTGGAGGGGTTCAGCAGGAAGACAGTGCTGCTGGCAAAATGGGCTCCAACGCGAAATCTGCCCTGCGGACCAATCAATGGTGGGATTATGCAGGCACAGCCAAGGAAGACCCAAAACAACTGGAACGGAGGGGCAGGAAATAATTAGGAACGATAGTCTTTCTTTATGCAAAGTCCCAACCTGCACAGGCAATTCCCCAGTCGTCATGGAAATAAACTCAGCCTCCAGGGGTCTGTCGTCAATGGCAGTGACACGAAGAGGAGTAGACAAAGGAAATAAGGTAACTTCCATATATTTGGCATATAGAGCGTCCATGAAGTTCCCAGCAGCTCCAGAATCAATGAACGCTGAGCCGACAATGGTCTTAGTGGCCAGACGAATCTGTAAAGGAAGGAGAAACCTGTGAGTGTTCTCTTGAGACTTCGGAGTAGTGCCCCCTACATGAGTTACCCTAGATATACCTCGGGGAACAGAACTCGTAGGCTTCACCGGACAAGAGTTCGCAAAATGAGATTGTCCACCACAATACAGACATAGGCCAGCCATCCGTCTACGGAGTCTTTCTTGCTCAGAGAGACGAGCTCTTCCAACTTGCATAGGCTCCTCCGAGGGAGAAGTAGAAGCTTGAGTAGCTGGAGTAGGCAAGAGAGGTCTTTGGAAGCAGGGTGCCAACAAGGGTTGAAATTTTTTACTGCGCTCCTTCTCTACTAGATGCTCTCTGAGATGAGTGTCCACCTTAATGGATAGCGCAATCAGATCTTCCAGCAGGTCAGGGAACTCCCTGGAGACAAGATCATCTTTAATACGAATAGACAGACCTTGATAGAATACGGCCTTATAGGCATCGTCGTTCCAGGAAGTCTCAGCCATCAAAGTTCAAAAGTCAATAGCATAGTCACTGACACTGCGGTTTCCCTGTCGGAGTTGGAGAAGACGAGAAGGGGCATTTGTGACCCGACCCGGGGCATCAAACACAGTACGAAATGCTTGAGGAAAAGCCTTGGCATCAAAAGTCAGTGGAGAATTCTTCTCCCAAAGAGATGTTGCCCACTCAAGCGGTTTGCCCACCAAACGAGACATCACATACCCCACCTTGGAACGTTCATTGGGGAAGTGCGAGGGTTGAAACTCGAACTGGATCTGGCACTGTGTAGCGAAACCTCTACAGGCCTGTGGGTCCCCACTGAAGCGAGGAGGAGGCGGAATACGAGGCTCACCAGACGAGAAACCTGTGCTAGACGAGACGACCGCCATGGGAGGATTTACAGCCGCTTGGGAAGCAGGAGGCGCTGGAGGCACTCGGGAGAGAAGGGTATCGAGTGCCTGTCCTATGCGGTACTGCTGGGCTTCATATTCCTCCATGCGGGATGCCAGTCCGCGGAGCGCTCGTCCGACATCAGGCGTAGCTTCCTCAGTAGGATCCATGGCCCAAGTATAATGTCAGGGAGCCGGGATGCTCCCACCAGGGAGGTTGTCAGGATCAAGGAGGAAGCCCACAAGGGAGTCAAGGTCGCGGTGTCCGAAGGGTTAATCCAAAGAGTAGTCAGAATCCAGGCAAGAGTTCAGGGGCAGGCAGATAACAGCAAAGTCCAAAGTCCAGGCAGGGGTCAAGATAAGTAATCAGGAACAGGATTAGCAATAACAGCTCACAGGAAACCCAGGATACACTTAGGAAATGTATTCCTATACTTGGGTGCCATTCTGGCATCTAGATGGCGTTTTTATTTTGAATTTGGCGCCATTGTGACGTCATTGGCGTCCTTGCGCCGACGTCGGCGCCGCTACCCACGTGGCGGCCATGGGCGCCGCCATTTTGGGAGCGACGCCGGCAGGGGAGGACGTGGTCCTGGAGCTCCGGGCGGCGATCGTGACAAATAGTACAAGTTAATCCAGGGACTAGTCCGACTAGTCCATTTTGGAGTCAGGAAGGAATTTTTTCCCCCTCTGGGACAAATTGGAGATGCTTCAGATGGGGTTTTTGCCTTCCTCTGGATCAACTGGCAGATAGGCAGGTTTAAAAAAGTAAAAAGGTCTAGATTTCTTAAAAAAAAGAAAAAAAATCTCAATTTTCATTTCGGGTGAATAGGATCAACCCGCAAACTTGAATCGAATTCTATTCAAGTTTTTTCTGCGAAAAAAACTTGAATGTCAGGAAGGCTGCAAACAACTTCAAATTGATTCCAGGACGTCGTCCATAGGCTAAAACAGCAATTTGGAAGGTTTTACGTGGCAATAGTCAAATTTGCATTTTGTATGATACATTTTGAAAATCAAATTATTATTTTTTTTTTAAAAAAACTGAAATCGAATTTTAATAATTCCCCAGTCGAAGTTCAGGAAACATCAAAAGATGCCTGAACAAGGCTGGACCCACAAAATAGTAGAGCGAGAGTCAGACGCATATGGACAAAAAATATAGACTTCATTAATAAATCAGAGGACTTAAAAAGTAGATTACTTGAGAGAGGCTATAATAGAGAGAATCTGGAAACGCCATTTAAAAAAGCAGCAAGCACTGATAGAAAAAGTTTATTTAACAGATACAAAGTGATGGAGAAAGTTCATATAGGTAGTGGTAGTAACCCCGGTGCACATCTAAATGTACAGGTAAATAAAAACAAAAATGCTTGTAAAAAGAACTTTTCAGAAAAAATAACATATATCTTAACTTATAGCCCCCAATTTAATAAAATCAAAAATATTGTGAATAGAAAACTAGCCATTAAAGGACACAACTTTGTATCAAGAAGAACACAGACTCTTGGAAACATACTGTCCCCCAGTCTCATAAGGACTAATACTCCAAGAAAAACCTGGTTACATACAAAGGGGAGCTACAAATGTGGCTCAATAAAATGCATTACATGCAAATACATTGTTGTAACTAACCACTTCCACAATCACTACAAAAAATTATGCAATTCAACATTACATTAATTGTAAAACCAGAAACATAATCTATCTCCTTACCTGTGAAAAATGCAAAAAACAATACGGGGGCCAAACGAGTTGACAGTTAAAAGAATTAGAGAACACATTCTCAATAATAATAATAAAGAATGTCACTAGACATTTAGAGGAATGTAATAACGAGACTTCCTCTCTTTTGAGAGTCATGGGTATAAATAGAGCAGTTCCCAACATAAGGGGTGGAAACATTCTGAGTTACTGAGTATAGAAACTAAATGGATATTTTGATGTAGAGAGGGGGCTGGAGATCCGCGCTTGCTGGGTATCTGAGGGGTTAAGCTGCACCAGGGAAGAGTGGATCCACGTATCCACAAGCGAATAATTTGTAAAGCAGAGGTAGGTGCGCTTTGCCGGACTAACTAGTAATTGCCTGGAAAAGAGAACAGGGGGACTCGATGGTGTATTATCCTCTTTTTTAAAGGGGTAGTGTGTGCTACAATTCTGAGACTGATTGCCCCAGGGGGTCAGGAAATATGTGAACAAAGCAAATCCTTCAGAGTTTGTAACCTTTACTCCAGCCTATATGAATCTAAATCCCAATGCTCCCCTGAGTCCTTAGCGTAGTACTTGAATGAGATTTCGATCCCCAGGTAACGACTCATTACTAATATATGGGCCACCCATGAGGTCACGGGGGAAAGGGTAGTAGTGTCCCTCAATACAGAAAAAGCTTTTGACACAGTGGAGTGGTCATATCTATGTGACCTCCTGGCTCGATATGGACTGGGTAATCGATTCATAATGTGGGTGAAAGCTCTATATAACTCTCCAAAAGCCAAAATTCTAGTGAATGCTGAGTTATCCCAGGAATTGGCAAGAGGCACAAAGCAGGGATGCCTGTTGTCGCCCCTCCTCTTTGCCCTGGCCATTGAGCCACTGGCCATAAAAATCAGACAAAACCCTGGCATAGAGGGACTTAAGATGCAGAGATTTGAGGAAAAAATTTAGTTGTATGCAGATGACATAATAGTCTACCTGGCCAACCCCAAACAGTCGCTATCTAAGCTCCTCACTACTGTCAGGCCTTAAAGTTAATTGGGCAAAATTCCTGGTATTCCCTATAGACTCTGCGGTCATTAAGGATCCTCATTATGGACTTCAGTGGGTACCATACTTTACCTATCTCGGTATAGTGATATAAAAAGACTCACTGAAATTCCCAGAACTGAACCTGGCACCAATGATTAGATCCCTCAAAACCAAACTTCAACACTGGTCCAGCCTACCGCTATCCCTCCCAGGCCGTATTAATATCCAGAAAAATGGTATTCCTGCCCAAATTCCTTTATGTATTTCATAATGCACCCATTCTGCCAACCAAGTAGTGGTTCAAAGCACTAGATGCTTCTGTTAGAGAGTTTATATGGGCAGGGGGAACAACCATGAATCACTCTGTCAATGCTCCAGGCTCCGGTCAAAAAAGGTGGCCTAGCCCTCCCTAACTTTTTATCCTACTTTTATGCAAGCCAGTTAGTGTATGCATGGTGGTGGCTTAACCCTGACCCTAATAACCAAGCAACCAACAGTGGTGGAGACAGCAGTGGTCTCCTCATTTGAGGCCCTGGCCATAGAGGTCATAGAGGTCTTCCATCTCACTACCATATAACACCCCCTATGAAAACTGTGACCCAAATCTTTAACAGAATGGATTGCTCTGCTTACCAAAAAACAACCAGCTGGTCTTTTACAGTTCAAGACCCTGCCCAGTGTGGGCCAAAGTAGGAGGAAAATGGTTAAATGACATTGTGCACCCTGGAGGGCTCAAGCAGTTCCCACAGCTGAAAAAAGAGTTTTGTTTACAGAATCAAATGCTGTTTAAATTCCTACAAATTAGGCACGCATTCCAGACCCAGTTTCCGGGGGGAGCCCCCACTATTACTGAATGTACCCTTGAGCGTTACCTCCGCAGACCTGAGCTTACCAAACCGAGTGGTTTGGTAAGCTCAGGTCTGCGGAGGTAACGCTCAAGGGTACATTCAGTAATAGTTGGGTTTTATGCAATCCTACTGCAGGGTGAATTTAATACCATTAGGCACATCAGCTGCAAATGGGCCCAAGATCTCCCCCAGCTAGACTTGGGAGACTGGGAAGTATTGGTCGAACAAATTCCTGAAACTAACATATCTATGAGGGATAGATACTTACAGGTTAAGTTTCTAAATAGGGTGTACCTGACCCCAGATAGGCTGGCATGAATTTATCCAGGGTTTCCAGATACCTGTTCAAAATGTAACTTTGAACAGGGAACATATTTACATGTTTTGGGATTGTCCCAAAATTCAGCAATTCTGGACAACAATACTCCATTTTATGAACACTTCGTTGGGACTTCCAAGCATCCAGACACCGGAATTCTGTCTGTTGGGGCACACTGGAGACCTGACCCTACCCTCTGGAGATAGGCTATGTCTACTACAATTATTGCATTATGACAAAAAGCAATCCTGCTGAACTGGAAAGCCCTGGAGCCGCCGTCTCTGAATAAAGTTAATTTATGACATGCTTCCGCGGCAGAAACTGACATATCTGGCACGAGGATGCCCTGCCAAGTTTGAAAAGAGTTGGAACTGTTGGCTGGCGGATCCACAGACAGACAATGCAGCACTTTAACACTGACTAATTTACTTTGTGGTAACTCTATAGTCTGAACATAGCAGGCAAGAGCAATAGCTAATACTCGTGAGATGGGATTGCCCATCACAACCTCTTTTCCATATCTTCCACCCCTTCTTTTTTTCCCTCTTTTCTGTCAACTTTCTCTTGTTAAAATGGAGAATGTTAATAAAGAAAAGCTTTAAAAAAAAAAAACTTCGAACATTCTAATTCGGAAATTCAAACTTTTACTTCGACCCTTGATAAATCTGCCCCTAATGTTTAATAGCAGAAGCAATGATTTCTCACACTTCTTTACAAAAAATAAAAAACCATGAGGGCTACGAGTGTTGAGACGTGTGAATGGTACTTAATATTTTAATTCATGATCACTGAAGATGCTATCTAAAGGACTGAAGTACTGGAATGACTATAGACTATGACTGTGCACCAAATGAAATTTAAATTGCTTTAGGAGCTATCGATCTAGTCTCCTGAGAAGGGCTTGTGGAATACAAAATCCAAATTTACAGGACAATGACAGATGTGGGCGACTTGCAAAACTAGAAACATCTTTGCCAAAATTGTAAAGCCAGTGTTACCTCACGCAAGGAATTGAAGAAAAAAAATGCACAGGGAATGTGTGGGGGGTCGTACCTTTATATTTTATCTGCATTATATTATATATTATATTTTTGTATAATATTATGTGCCTGGAGATTATTCTCATACTCCTAGATGCATAAGTGAGTTGGCACTTGTATTAGTAGTTAGTTAGGTTATACTGCTCAGTCTGTAAACAGTAACCAAGCTATTCCGACACATGGTTGTGGAAATCTTATGGTTTGGGGCTGCTTTGCTGCATCAGGACCTGGACAGCTCACCATCACAGAATCCACTATGAATTCTTTTTTTTTTTTAACAATTCAAGCTTTATTGTTTATCTCTTTTTATTGATGATTAACAACAGATTACATTACAGTAAGTTATTTTTCAGTACCAATACAATAGAACAATTAAGCTATGTAGTTAAGTAAACATGGTGATGTCATAATATGTGAGATGTTATACAAACCATTGTCTAAATAAAAACAATCTTAATTACAACACAGTAAATGCAAATAAAATCAAGGTATAACAAACCTGAAATAAGATTAAAGTTTGAATAGAATTAGAATTTAAAATTAAAATTAATGTTTAAAGACTAAAATTAAAATTAAAATATCTCTGCTCGAATTCTATTTAAATTAATAATGAATTCACAGTTACTCCATTCTCAGTATGAATGTGTTGGCTAATATGCTTATATTACAAAAGAAAGGAATTCTCCCCAGAATCAATACAATTTAAAATAAACCTTTTCTTATTGGCCTCTATTGTTCTAAGATAAACGGACCATATACCTTTAAAACGCTCCCTTAATTTCTGGTTCCCCGTTTTGCAACGTATTGCCTCTTGTACGCACAGGTTATATAAATAACTCAGTATGGTTTCTAATGATGCGGGAATTTCCTTTATCCAATGTAAATATATTGACTTACGAGTTGCAGCCATTAATAAAAAATAAAAATTTAAAAATATCTTCTGAGATCTTTAATTCTGAATCTTTATTCTCTACTCGAAGAGCATTTTTCCGGTCTAATAAAGCAAACAATGGAGTAATAACCATGTCTATTTTGGTTTTTTCTCTAGCTAGCTGTTGAATTTTATACCATAACTGTCTAATATTTGGACAGGACCATAAGTAATGTAAGACGTCTATATTCTGTTCATTACATTTTGGGCAAACAGATATAGCTAAGGAATTTGGCAGTTTCTTATAAGTTAAACTATAACCCAAATGTACAATTCTGAATTGTTGGTCTCGCCAATTCTCTGAGTTAATTATTCGGTTATAATTTTGGAGACTTGATAATAGCTCCTTTGGTGAAACTTTAGATACCGTGGATGAGGACCATTTTACACTGGCTTTCTACAAAGCACTGTCCTTTTGAAAAGGTATTTTTAGAAGTATTCGTGATATTATTGATGTTTTATTTTTTAAAGGTTCTTCTATAAGGTCAGATAGAGAAATAAATAGAGAATGACTGATTAATTGTGATAATGTACTCAGGTCCAGAAGTTTAATACCATTTTTTAGTTGAGAGTAAGTTAGTCTATCTTTTTCAGACAACCTATATAAGCGTTTAACTACCTCCCATGATAATGGAATGCCATTATCTTGGTCTATTATGTCTTTTATTTGGCTAATACCTTTCTTTTTCCATTTTTGCTTCATCATTTCTCTATCTTTAATAGGAAAGCCTTTCAGATAGAATGGAGAAAGAAAGGGTGAGATGTTATAATTCAATTTATTTTCTTTGAGGAGAAGTTTCCACACCATGGACGTATCTCTGTATAGGGGATTTTTTTTAACATCTATATGTTGTTCCGACCATTTTTTATGAAGGGATGAAACTATGTGTTCCTTTGAATCCAATTTGATTTCTATGTCTAAATCCGTGAATTTCTCTTTTTCTGAGATCCATTCAATGATATACCTCACAATTGAGGCCAAATTAAATTTTCTAAAGTCTGGAACGTTAAGACCCCCCATATTTTTGGCAAATCTTAGTTTGGTCAGTGAGATTTTTGGCCTTCTGTTCTGCCAAATAAACTCGTTAATAGTTTGATCTAATTTCTTAATGTCAGCATGTTTTAGTAAAAGCGGTAGATTCAAAATAGGATATGACATCTTCGGAAAAATTAGCATTTTATTAAAGGCAATTCTGCCTGTAAGATTCAATGGGCAGTTAATCCATCTCTTACACCCAGAAATCAGAGCTTGAATAGCTGGGGTATAATTAAGGGAATATAATTTTGATAAATCAGATGATAATGTGATACCTAGATATTTTAATTTACCTGTGGGTATTATTATCTTAAGGCTTTTAAGTAGGTTTTTTGGGATTGAGTCACAAATATTCAAGATTTGAGTTTTTTCACAATTGACAGTGTATCCTGAAAAAGTTTTGTAATTTTCAAAGAATGTAAAAATGTTGTTAATAGACCTTTTGGGATTTTGGATCAGAAGTAGAAGATCATCAGCAAACGCTAATGTTTTTCGAATTTTTCCTTTTATCGTAAAACCTTGGAAAAGGTCAGAATTTTCTAAATATCTAATTAATGGATCCATTGAGATATTAAATAATAAGGGGGATAGGGGACAACCCTGACGTGTTCCTCTATATAGAGGGAAGGTTTCTGACTGTTCTCCTACTACCACTATTCTTGCCATTGGAGATTTGTATATTTGTTCTATCATAGAAAAAAATTGACCATTTAGACAAACTCTTTGCAACAACAAAATAAATATTCCCATGAGACATTATCAAAGGCCTTTTCTGCATCTAAACTCACCAATGAGCAGGGGACCTTCTCTTTTTTAACTTCAAATATTGCCTGAATTAAGGTTCGACCATTTTTTGTCCCTGTTCTGTTTTTAACAAATCCGCTTTGTTGGGGAAAAAAGTTTGATAGTCTATTAGCTAGTATTTTTGAGAGAATTTTGAAATCTTGATTGATTAATGAGATAGGTCTGTATGATGTGGGGTATGATAAATCTTTGTCTTCCTTTGGGATTAATTTAATGTTTGATACTATACTTGATTGCAATGTATTATTATAGCAGAATAGCTCATTATATACAGTAAGTTGGTTAGAAAGGGGGCTATTTTATGACTTAACATTTTGTAAAATGGGGATGTTAGGCCATCAGGACCTCCTGCTTTATGATTTTTAAGGTTATTAATAGTTACAATAACTTCTTGTAATTCTATTGGAGAGTTAAGATCTTTCAGTTGAGAAGTGGTTAGTTTTGGTATTGAAACTTTAGAAAAAAATTGCTTCATTGCAGATTTGTTTAGTTGAGAATGTGCATATAGATCTTTATAATATTCTCTAAATATCTTAACAATTTCTGTTGGAGAATTTGTCAATTGATTCTGTTTATTTCTAATAAGAATTATTTTATTGGATCTTGTCCAGATACGTGTTAAATTCGACAGTAGTCTATTAGATTTATTACTTAGATTATTAAATTTGGCTTTAGAATAAGACATATTTAAGTCATCTCTTAATCTATTCCAATATTTTAGTTTGTCCAAAGATTCCTTATATTTTTCACTATTTTGTTTAGAGGGATGTAGAATAAAATTTAAGTATGCTTTCCCCTGTTTTTTGCTCAAGGATATAAATTCTTTGTTCATCTTTTTTATAAATTTGGATTTGTAATTGGTGATTTCTCCTCTAATAACAGCCTTCCACGTATCCCACAATACGGGAAGATTTCTTTTGTGAGATTGGTTCTCCTTTAAAAAAAGATCCCATCTCTTGGATAACATATTAGCAAAGTCAGGCCTCTCTGAGAGAAATGATGGAAAAGACCACGGAATAAATGTTTTAGGAGTGGGTTTTAGATATCACTTCTGTTATAACTGGGGCGTGGTCAGATATGTTAATATCGCCAATTGTAATTGTCCGTGTGTTTCTTATTACATCTAGTGAAGAGAAAGTATAGTCTATACGGGTACCTATACCATGTGCGTGAGAAAAAAAAGTAAATTCTTTATCTGAGGGATGCAGAACTCTCCAAAGATCAACTAAATTGGTTTCTTTCAAAAAATTAGTTATTAGTTTGGATTTGCCAAAAGATGGTGAGTGGTTACAACCAATTTTATCTAGTTGACCACACATGAGATTCATTAAAGTCCCCTCCAGTAACCAATTTCATTTGAGGATATGTGATAAGCTTTTGAGTTATATAATTGAAAAAACTCTCTTTATTTATGTTTGGAGCATATATAGACCCATAATTCCAAGTTTTGTCATGTAGAAGAGTTTCCACAAAAACATATCTGCCACTTTCATCCCTGTCAGAGTTCAGGATTTGAATGTTTAATGATTTATGGAATAGTATTGCTATTCCTCCCTTCTTGTTGATAGCTGGAGAAAATACTATTTCACCTACCCAATCTCTTTTCAGTTTTTCAGATTCTATTTCTGATAAATGCGTTTCTTGTAACATTACTATATCACCTTTTAGTCTTTTCAGCTCTGTAAGAATTTTCTTTCTTTTTACAAATGAATTTAGCCGATTCACATTCCACGTAATAATATTAATCATTGTCAAATTTGTGGCAGATAAGAGCAGAATATTCAACATGGAAAAAAATTCTGAGATATGTTGAGCAGAGAGACAAAAGAAATGCCCTAACTAGATTTATCAAGCAGAGAGATAGAATAAAACCCCTATCTAAGTAGGGTATCAAACAAACATATTGTGATATGAGTTGGAAAAATTTAACAATTAATGATAACATAACAAAATATTTAACATAAAAATTAACTAGCTTAGGGTAATTACCCATAAAGCAATATCTGTATAACAGGATATATGACTTCACTTTTTTTCCTGGAGAGAAGGAAGTAAAAAAAAACTCTCTAACTAAGATCAGTAACAGGGTGAACCGAAACCACCACCCTTGCCCAACTTATACTTATTCAGTCTAGTTTTGCTATGCTTTTCTTAATTGATCATAGTGTCATCTGTTCCTGGATCTTTAAGAAGGGGAGATCTTGATCTGGATCTTGACTTTGAGGGAAGATCTATATCCCGATGCTTTTGTAGATGGTGTTGAGGGTCTTTCAGAAATTGTCTTCTTTCCTTAGGTGAGACTTGAATGTTATCCTTTGGTCCAGTTCTTCGGTTTACCGAAGGCATTTTGGTTTTGTATTCCAGTTGATGTACGAAATGTTGTGCTTCTTTAGGATTTTCAAAAATATGGGTTCCTGAAGTCAGAAAAATCTTGAGTTTGGCTGGATAAATAAGGGCAAACTTTATATTCAGTTTAAATAAAGATTGACATGTTGTAGAAAATTCCTTACGCTTCTGAGACAGCAATATTGAATAGTCCTGGAATATAAGAACTTTTTTCCCATCAATGTCTAGACTAGCAATGTTCATTTTTTTGTAGGCTTGGAAGAGTATGTTTTTCTCCGAATAGTTTAAAAACCTCGCAATGACTGCTCTAGGTCTAGTTTGCATTTGGTTGTTAGGTGGCCCCAAGCGATGGAGTCTTTCTATTTTCATATTGGATAGCTCATGGTGTATGCCCAACTTTGCTGGTATTGATTTAGTTATGTTTATATGAATATCCTCGGTATTATAGGATTCTGGAATTCCAATGAATCGTAAGTTGTTTCTTCTTGTTCTATTCTCAAGATCATCAATTTTTGATTGTAATTCACTAGTTTTCTTTTCCAATACCTCTATCCTTGTAAGAGATGAGATTGTGTCATCCTGGATTTCCGAAACTGTCTCTTGAAGATTTGTTATCTGTTGGTCATGTGAGGTAAGCTTATCTGTAATGTTATTTATGCTGGCTTGTAATTTTTCAGTCATATTTTCCATTGAAGTTTTTATAGTCAATTCTATAGTTGGATTGAGAAGTTTTGCGACTTCTCTAGCCATTTCTGAAAAGTTATTTTCATTTGAAGGTTTTGAGAATGGTTTTCTGGTTAGGTTAACTTCAGTAGCCATTTCACCATTTTTTGTACTTTTATATTTATTTTTTTCATAGGTTTTTCCATTTGTTTTTCCATGGAATTGTTGTGATGAGTTAAAGTTCTCCATCCTTTTGCCTGGGGTGCTTTAAGTATTACTAGCAGATAGATTTGCTTTTCCTTTGTTTTAGATAGGGGGTTATCCCCACTATTATATGCTGTTATAACTTGAGTATATTTGAGCAAAAGCACTCTCAAGTATAAATGTTTTTCAGGTCAATATTATTGTGTCCTTTATTTATTTATGAGTTTAAATGTTTGAACAGTAATACCAGTTTCATTCAGTTTTAAGTAATGTCTTTCCTCACAGTTACATAAAAACAAAACAAAACAAAAACCCTCTGCTTTATTCAGTGTAACCCAAATACTTTCACTGGTCTCACAGCACCCAGACCAAGCCTTTCAGAAAGAAGAAGAGACCAGACTACTGCCAAGATAAATTGCAGTTCTTAATTATAAACTTTAAAGCCGGCAGCCGTGATGATTTTCAGAACCCGTCTCCTTAGTTACGCCTCCTTAGTTACCTCAGCGGTCACAGGCAAAGCTCCGAGCTCCATACTCGCAGCTCTTATCAGCTTTTTCTAATCTCTTATTGCAGAAACCCTGCTCTTAGAGATCTGGCTTTTATCCAGGAGGATTACTGTCACATTTTTTAGATTTTAATAGCAGGCAACAGTAGTGTTTCTCAGAGCTTCACACCCGCACCTCCTTCATCTCAGGCGCCGTAACCGGAAGTCTTCAAGCTTTATTGACATTTGTACATGTGTAAACAGAGCATTTCCAGATATAAAAGTTTGTATTGCATATTACACACGGTTGGTACAATATGACATTTCACTGGAATAAACTCTTATGAAATTACATCAAACCTGTGTGGAACTGTGTCTGTTTGAGTTGTTAAGGGGGACGCTAACCTTACTCTGATATGTAATAATATTCATGCTGGAGTATAGTTGTCATGCGGTCTATACTAGGTTACCTATCTTTTGCTTTAATAGGTGGGAGGAAAAAAACAAGGGAGTAAGTGGGAACAACAAGGGGGGAAAGGGGAGGGGGGGATCTCCTCTTATGGTTAATATTTGCTCCAGAGCGATCAAGATGACTAGTTAGAATATATCGCTTTTCTATAGCTATACTGGGTGGGTGGACTAGGTAAAAACCTATAATTCCCCTCGAAAAGGTAAGGTTTTTTTTTTCCTTTCCCCCCCCCAGGTGGTTCACAACTATACATTTAACCATGGGTCCCACACTTTCCCATCTTTGTCTGGGCAGCCCCTTCTTGCGTAAATTAGTTTGTACATTGGGATCGCTTAGTTGACCTGGTTTTTCCATAGTGATAGTGACGGGGGGTTACCATTTTTCCAATGCATGACAATACATTTCTTCGCTGCCATTAGTACTATGGCTAGGAGAGTTCTAGCTGCTCGGGTTTGAACCACATTAGAGACCTGATTTAGTCACATCAGTAAAGGATTGTATATGGATCCCTATGGCATTTGTGAAATATTTGGAGATATTGGTGAGTGATAACACCTGGGGCATTCATCGGAGTGTTGATCTGAGATCTTGTTTAGGCGGTAGGGGGGGAGATAGGTTTGATTTAAGAATTTAAATTGAAGTAAAGGTGGCCATAGACCCACAGATCCTATCGCATGAATCGAGGATTCGTACGATTTTCGGATCGTGTGTGATATGTGCCGACATCTTTCGTCCGGCGGATATCGGTCATTTGGTCGATCGGTCAGGTTTGATTTTGACCCGACCGATCCCGCAGGAGCCCACGGCACATGGTAATCGGATCGTTCGGCCATATAGCCGAACAATCAGATTACACCCGATATAGCCATGTTTGTTACTGGCATATCGGGGAAAGATCCGCTTGTTTGGCGATGTTGCCAAACGAGCGGATCTTTGCATCTATGGCCACCATAACTTGTCTCTGGCTCCAACCAAGTATTCAAACTGTGAATCTAATATTTCCTTCCAGTCCTCTACCGTAATTCCTGGGATATCCTGGGACCATTTCCATAGTACCGTAAGGTCCATGTAAGAGTTTGCCAGAATCAAATAACATTTTGAAAGAGGTTTAGTAAGCATTGTGTTGTGTGCCATATCGACTAGGCACCTGGGTATTATGTCTACTTCATGTCCATGTAACTGTGTGGTTAACCCATGCCTCAATTGAAAAAATCTGAATCACTATGAATTCTTCATTGTACCAGAAGTTGCTTTAGGATAATGTGAGACCATCTGTCGGAAGATTAAATCTCAATTCAAAGTATACTTTGTAACTTGACAATGATCCTAAATATTCCAGCAAATCCGTCAAGGAATGTACTGACTTTTTTTCCACAAAAGGAAACACTATTTTTTTTGTTGAATAAATCATCGCAAAGTCCATATTTCCTTGTTTTATTGTTGTTATGCCTCCATATCCCTATTTAAAGTTGCAATGAAGAGCAAATATGGATATGTCCATCTTAATTAAACAAGGAAAAAGTTTACATGTTGTATACTTACTTTTTATATAGTTATGTATCTAGATAATCTACTTACAGTTATCTGATAAAACATATAGTGCTTGAGCATATTGTGGGGTGTAAGCCTACTGACACCCCCTCTGTGCATACTTAATTTTATCTTGGTGTGGCCATGATTGGGTTGGGTGGGGGGGAGGTAAGGTTGCAGCAGGTCTGGGTCAGCGGGGCCCAGTTTGTTTTTTCAGTCCTGGATAGGGTAGTTGAATCTAGAACCCCGGTACTGGCCATTTCACTCTTTTTAACAAACTTAATGCACAATTAAACTTAATGAACTAATTAAACAAATGATTTCTGCTTTCAAAGTTGGCCACAAGGGGGTCACCATCTTGTAAGTTTGTTAAACATCTTTGCAAGACCAAGACCATGCATGTGCTTAGTGTGGTCTGGGCTGCTGCTTAGGGATCATCATAAATTATCAAAACAGCACAAGTCAAATAATATCTGCCATATAAGCAGATGTGTTGTCATGTAATCTAATGTCGATTTTACAGTTTTTGTATTGTTTAATACAAACTTTCTCCAACCCTCCAGAATCAGTGGCTGCAGCAAAAAAATCCTCCAAATGGAATCCCAGTTTATGTTTAAATATGGGTTCATGATCTTTGTCCCTGCAGCTGGAGTTGGAAACATTAAAGAAGATGTAAAGGTAAAAATAAAACCCCATTTTTATTAAATGAAAAAGAAACCTATCCCCAATATACTTTGATTAAAAAATCTGTACAGTTTTTAAAAGAAACCTGACTGTATGCAGTGACAATCCCCCTTCATTTACTTGCTCTGAATGCTGCAGATATGAATCTCTAAATTGTCGCCGGCTGTTCTACAGGGAAACAAACAAAGCTGCTCCAGTTCTGGGAAGTCCCTCCCCCCTGCCATTTGAAAGTATGATCCTTTCCCTGCAGAGCAGTTAGGGACCGTCTGAAGTTTCCTATCCTCATCAGTCAGAGCAAGTAAATGAAGGGACAATTTCACTGAATACAGTCGGGTTTCTTATAAAAGCAGTAGAATTTTTTTTAATCAAAGTATATAGGAAATAGGTTTCTTTTTCATTAAAGAAAGTAAAAATGGGATTTTATTTTTTTGCCTTTACATACCCTTTAAGCACATTCCAAGAACTTGACCAAGATCTGCTAAATAAGGCAAATAAGTACCCCCCAAAGTATCAGTTGCCTAAAACAGACACACTATCATTTTAGGTTGGTCTGGTTTCTGCATTGTTTAGGGAAATAGTATCCCCTTTAACAGCACAAAAACAGCTTGGAGACTTGTGTGAAAAATAATCACAAGGACAATCATCTAATTTTTTCAAGCAGTTTTATTTCAGTCCAAATCTGACCACTTCCTGCCTTGCATTCATTTAATCCTATAATAAAGACATAATAATGAAAAACACAGTATACAACAATCCAGAGCTACACTCTAAGAACTGTGGAATGGGTGATTTATCAGTACCTGACCAACTACCAAAGCTGGGAGGGTATTCTCACAATGAAAGTCTGCATAGGAAACACTCAAGATATTGGTCACCAAATGTGTCCAAATACCAGCAGATATTGGTGGCCAGTTAAGCTTTTTTTTTTGACCCGACTGACCAAACACTGGACCTTATATTGGGCCAAAATGATTGCCTTTTCAAATACATATCTTTCACAATATCTTTGGGACCATGTTTGCCCCATGTTATTTGCCCAAAGCACTTGAAATAATAGGTTTAATGTGGCCTGTTGTTCTCAGATGCACTCGGGTGTTAATACATTTTCTAATCAGCTTTATTTGAGCAAATCTTTTTGTTCAAGGCCAGGTTGATGGATTAGGAAATCATACAACCAAATCAGAACTATATTTTTTAAGCATATGAATAAGAGGAAATTAAAGCTAGAATTTTCCTGTGTTAAGGTGGGGAAGCATTAAATAAAATGCTTGGGCAGTTCAACAGCACTATCAAGAGAAATCTATCTGAATGTGGTACAAGGGAATAAGGCACTCTGGATTTTGGTTGATGTCTGCATTACAGCATGATAACGGCAATAGCCTAGCCCAGTGCTGCCCAACTGACAGCCCGCAGGCTTTATCTGGCCTTGTTACCTCCCCCTTGTGTGGCCCCCCAAATAAAATTCTGCCTGCTGTGACAGCTTACCTTGTGAAAGGTTAAAAAGTATTATGGAGATTTACTGGTCCCTGCATTGTTTACACCTCAAATTCATACATTAAATTGTTCACACCTGTAACAACTCTATTGCTCACACTCCTAAAGCCTTGTGCTGTTCAAACCTCAGAGCCAGACTGAGAGAGCCCATATTGCTCACCTGTTTACACCTCAGACAAACTACTGGAGAGGCACCAGCATTGTGTCTCTGTATGTAGCACAGTATGAATCAATCATCTTAGAGTGGTTCTCATAGGTTTCCCTTTCTCCTGTTGTATTCTGCCTTCCCTATGCTTCCTGTGTGTACTATACTCTACACTTATGCTCCCTGTGTGTACTATACTCTACACTTATGCTCCCTGTGTGGCATACTCACCTGTCCTAGGGCTTCTTCTGGGGGTTTGTTAACATTTGGAAATTGTTGTTAGTGGCCCTTATGAAGTTTAATCGTGTTCTGGGGGGGGGGGGTCCTGTGCTATCGACAGGGGAGAAGGAGGCATATGGATTTAAGATATGTTTTAATATGACTTATGTTTTTCACATGAGTGATATCTCTGCAGGGAGCACCAACCATTTGGTTTTTTGGTGTGCTACTACCAATAATGTGGATATGGTCTTAAATGTTCTTGTAATAACACTGGCATGGTTTAAAGTGGGTGTGGTTTAAAAACAGCAAGTGGTCAACAGCAGCATCCATTATTGGCCCTCCACCGTGTAGACCGGAAAAATTCCGGGGCGGAATTTTTCTGGTTGGACAGCACTGGCCTAGTCCAAAGTGGTGGGAGGCTAAAGTTTATTTCCCAAAGGAATGGGGGTAAAAGAAGAATTACCTAAATCTCCAGCTAAATAAGAACACAGAAGCTCAGTGTATACAATAACCACTGCAATAAGGGCAACTGTGCAGTCTTCACAAAACTATTATGGCTGAACACAATAACAAACTAACTGCAATTAAAGCACAAACTGTTGTTTCAAATAAAACTTTACAAATAAAGAATATAAATAATGTGTTTATATGTCTGTTTATATGAATGCATATTTTGGTGTAATTGGTATTACTCTTCTTAAATGGCAAGTCATCCTCCAAAATAAAAAAAATCCCTAATAAACGAAAACATAATTCTAAGCAACTTTCTGATATACATTTAGTAAAAATGTTGAGTGCTTTTAAAGTTATTTGTAAAAACACTTGCCATAAAAAGCAGAATTAACTCCTAGCTATTACTTTTAAACAATGTTGCAAATGTCTTAGTTCTCCAGCAAAGACAAACCTGTTAATCAGCCAACTTGTCTTACATTGTTTCAACAGTCTGAGACATCAAGGCAGAGAATTAAAAGGGACACTTTGTATCTACAAGTTATCTAATTCTGAGCAGTGTCAATCTGTGGCTACTAAAGCAAATTCTTGCATAAAAAAAGGACATTAACTCAAGGGATGAAAACATAATTATTCCTCTTTACAGGTCCCTGGTAAGGCCTCCCCTGTAGTATGCAGTGCAGTTTTGGACTCCAGTTCTTAATGGGGATATAAATGAGCTGAACAGAGTGCAGAGACATGCTACTAAACTGGTTAGAGTGATGGAAGACAAATAATGAGGGTAGACGGTCAAGGTTGAGGTTGTTTTCTCTGGAAAAAAGGTGCTTGCGAGGGGACATGATTACACTGTAAATTAGAGGACATTATAGATAACCTGGATCACCGTTTTTTCCCCAATACATCACTAGCAAAACGGTCTCCAACTACAACTCATTTTATCAAATTAATTTTTTAAAACTCAAATAAATTTGATTGTATTCACAATTCGAATGTTATGTTATTTATGAAAATTTTCGGAGCAAAATTTTTACCAAGTTTTGCTCCGAAAATTTTCAGAAATAACATATAACATCTTCAAATAGTTCAAGGGATCACTGCTATTGACTTCTACATGAACTCGGCAGGTTTTAGGTGGACAATAGTCGAATTAGAATGGTTTCCTGGGTCGAGGTGTGATGAATCTCACATTCAGATTCAAATTGGTGGTTTTAATTCGAATTAGTGAATTGTGACCAAAAAATAAAATTCTAAATTAGAACGCCTCTTACAGTCTTTATTCTGAATTCTGTTTTAACTTGGAAGTGTCCCAAATAATACTTGCTGTACATAAAGGTATTTTAATGGACAGTGAGAGCTTATTATGCCAAGAAGGTGACCTACTGTGGTCAATTTCAATCTTAGAAATGAGGAGCAGGTGAAATTATGCTATATTTACTGCTCATCTAAGTATATTGAGAAGTAATTGAAAAACAAAGGCTATGATTTACATCTGAAGAATTTTTAAGTTAAGAAGTGCTTTCCATTTATTGTTTTCATTGAAGTTCTCATAGTAAATGGAACTAAGTAACTGTGCTAGTCCTGGCTTTTACATTACTGCCACGGCAAAATTCAGACAATGCTGTGAATATGGGGTAATACAGGGGTGAACATTTGGGAAGTCAACCCGTAAAAACACAAAAGGTTTGCAGTATCCAGCTGCAGACTGCAGAGTGTGTAAAAACACTACCCTTGGCTCTGATGGCAGAGTGTGAGAAAGCAGGTTTTGCAGCAAGAACTTCTCCCTATCTTAAACCAACTTGGTAGGGCTAGGGTACGGGCTTGTAGAAAGTTTGCTTCAGGAACCTGCTCCCTGTTGGAGGACTTGATGGCATGTCCCCTAGTCTGCAACCTCACTTTAGGTGTGAGGCAGCCGGCACATTTCACAATGGTCTGTACCAGCCTGGTTCATGAAGGTGCAGTGCACACAAGACCACATGGATGAAGATGCAGCATGTGAGGCTCCTCCAATGGCTCCATAATCATGAAGTTCTGAGGGCTGGAGCCCAACTGTGCCTGAGAAATAAGCAGGGATGGGCAAGCATTTAGAAAATGCAAAACAGCAGACTTAACTTGACTAATAGCACAAGAACTGGCAATATATGTTATAACTGTGTCTAGGCCTTACCTCTTTGAAACCAACTTTCACAATATATGTTTAAAGGGATAGTGTAATAGTACCATAATATTAACCTAGTTCTTAACCCCACCCTTTAAATATTCAATTTAATGTGGGATTGTTTGGACTGGTATTTTTGTCAGGGTCATATTAAACAATAATGAGGTGGTAGTCAATGGGGGGGAGAGGGTTTAAAAACAAAAAAAACAATTCCACAGCCCACCAACGGATTCTTGTACTTGTCTGGTAGCAGATCTGGGGGTACCCAATTTGGAGCTGATTGAGAATGAAAGGTGGTAGCCCACGATGCCTAGGACACAGCCAGCTGCTGATACAATCCTGAATGCAATGTAAGTATATATGTAAATATACTCACTGCAAAGCTGTTCTATAGTAGCCCATTGCTCAGATTTCTTCCAGGTTTGAGCAAGTTCCTCATTTCTGGTCCGTACAGCATCTAAGAGCAAACTGATACTGTCCTGCGTAGTCAAAGAGTTACAAAATGTTAACAAGAAAAGAGACACTGATGTAAGTTAACAATACTTTCACTGTCAAGTCATCTATGAAAGGAACAGGATTTTAGGATCTTCAGAATTTCTCACCAATCCCAGATGGTGTGGCAGTTTAGCCTGACATGGACACATTTCACTACCCTGACTCAATTGGATCACTATGGAAGTACAACTCCACCTTATTACTGGCTACCTATAATATCCCTATATATTACAAAAGGGGTTACATCATTCACCATATACAGTTGTATTCAGAATCATAACGTGTGTTTAAAAAGCAAATAAAGCTCAAAATCCTTATAATGGCTTTTATTTCCATACATATATACATACGCACACACTATGATGTTGTAAATAAACATGAAACCCAAATCATTTTTATTATTAAAACATCCATGCCTGTTATAAACTTGTTTAAAAGTCTATTATTATTATATATTGGCTTCTCCTCTATGAGATAGGCATAGGGGTGGGGCAGACTAATACTGCACTTCCTTGACAAGATTTTGGCATGAAGTAAAGCTTGCCTCAATACCAAAAAGTGTCCAGAAAATGGCACCTGCACACTTACTGTGAATTCCAAGTCTACAAAATAGCCCCAAGTTTTAAATATTTTTATAGTGTAATAGAAGTTTATTTTGTTTGCCTAACATTATAAACTAGAATTTTTAATTATTTATTTGGCGACAGGTCCTCTTTAAAGGATTGAAATTAGTAGATGTAGTACTGCATCTATCGCAAGTAAATACAAAAAGATTCATTGAGTTTCGATCACTCTATGGAGATGTATTAAAAAAAATAAGTTTTTTTTTTTTATCCTCTGAGTGGGTAACTGATTACCAGGCAAACACATGTTCAAAGCTACACACTAGAATCTGGCCAACAGGCAGCTAAGCAAAGTGTGACTGGTCTCCTGCCAGTGTGCTTGTTTTCAAGCAAGACAAAACCTTATAGGGACCTTATCTGGCCTGGGACTTTCTCACCACTTTTTCTAAAAAGAGTTCAGAAACCATTGTGCTAGTCTGATTCTGCCTTTTTTTTCTTTGGAAAATTTCCCAAAGACTCCATGGAAAGAATACAGTCTGTTTAAAAATGTACTTGTGGCATTTGCTTTCATGTACAGAAAATACATTTGTTTCTAAAAAACGAATTTCAAGAAAAGCACTCCAGATTATGGATAGTCCCATGAAAGTGCAAGTTAACCTCAACCCCTTTAACAATCACATTTACTATACATTTCTATACATTATAGCTGGCATGATGACATTTTGAAGTATTTATAGAAATGTGCAAGCTGGAAGCTCAAAATGTGCACTGCCCCCCCTGAAACCTGTTATCCAGAAAGCTCTGAATTAAGGGAAGGACTTCTCCGATTCTGGATAACAGGCCCCAAACATGTACAGGTATGGGACCTATTATTTAGAATGCTCGGGACCTAGTATTTTCGGATAACAGATCTTTCCGTCATTTGGATTTTCATACTTTAAAGGGATACTGCCATGGGAAAAAATTTTTTTTTTCAAAATGATTCAGTTAATAGTGCTGCTTTTGCTCCAGCAGAATTCTGCACTGAAACCCATTTCTCAAAAGAGCAAACAGATTTTTTATATTCAATTTTGAAATCTGACATGGGGCTAGACATATTGTCAGTTTTCCAGCTGCCCCCAGTCATGTGACTTGTGCTCTGATAAACTTCAATCACTCTTTACTGCTGTACTGCATGTTGGAGGGATATCACCCCCTCCCTTTCCCCCCAGCAGCCAAACAAAAGAACAATGGGAAGGTAACCAGATAGCAGCTCCCTAACACAAGATAACAGCTGCCTGGTAGATCTAAGAACAACACTCAATAGTAAAAACCCATGTCGCACTGAGACACATTCAGTTACATTGAGAAGGAAAAACAGCAGCCTGCCAGAAAGCATTTCTCTCCTAAAGTGCAGGCACAAGTCACATGACCAGGGGCAGCTGGGAAATTGACAAAATGTCTAGCCCTATGTCAGATTTCAAAATTGAACATAAAAAAATCTGTTTGATCTTTTGAGAAATGGATTTCAGTGCAGAATTCTGCTGGAGTAGCACTATTAACTTATGCGTTTTGAAAAAAACATGTTTTCCGATGACAGTATCCCTTTAAGTAAACTAGAAAATCAGCTTACAACAAATTCATTTTAGCAGGGGGTTGGAGGGTACAACATTTTAAGATTATCCATCTAGGCTATGGGAAAAAAATTTCAAAAAATTCCACTAATAGTCATATTGTCCTAAATGTGACGAGACTAATGCGTCTCTTTTCCATTATTTATGGTCCTGTCCAAAGATTGATCTATTTTGGAGGGAAGTCACTAGTTTTTTGAATTTTAAACTGAAGATAATTAAATTGTCTCGTGCTTTGCTTTATTGCATCTAGATAATATAATGCTTTCTTCAGTTCCTAAGGCAAATTTTATCTCCCATGAGAGTAAATTGACTACTTTTTTTCTAGCTGCTTCTAGGAAAGCTGTATTTAATTTCTGGTTACAAAAGGAATCCCCCTCATTATCGGACTCCATTTCTTATATGAATCAGCTTAGCTGGCAAGAAACTTTAATAACTAAAACTAAAGGGAATAAATCCAAAAATTCTTTTAGGCTGATTTGGTCTCCTTATTTTGAAATTTGTAACTCTAATACTGGTGATCAAATAATGCGGTTTCCTCAATTGTAAGAAGATCTTTCCGGCATTCCAGTTGATGAAGGGGTTTTTTCTGTCTTTTTCTTCTTTTTATTACATGTACATTCACTGGCTTAGTTAATTTTAGTTAGTTCTTGAGTGGTATATCATTTTGATAATATCATGCTATTGTATCGAATGCAACATATTTTTTTCATCTGCATAACATTTGCTGTCATTCTGATTTCATTGTTTAATATGAAAATCAATTAAAATATTTTAAAAAGAAAAAAAGAATTCACTCAAAAAAAAGAAAAAAAAAGAAAATCAGCTTAACATTAAACAGTTTTGGTTCTAATAAGGATGAATTATATCTTAGAATGGATCAAGCACAAGGTTCTGTTTTATCATTACAGAGAATAAAGGAAATCATTTTTTAAAATTGGATTATTTGGATAGAATGGAGTCTATGGGAGACGGTCTTAACGGAGTTTTCAGTGTTTTCTGAATAACAGGTTTTAGGTTTCCGGATAACAAATCCCTAACTGCATTTGCAAAAATTAATATTAAATGGTACTGGCTCTATCATCTAGAAACCCTTTATCCAGAATATTCTGACCTACAGCAATGCCATTTGCCATAGTGACCTATTTATAAAATAATTTTAACTATACATGCAGATCCACAATTGCGAAACAATTTGACCGAGTTTTTTATTTTAAGGAAATAAGTATTATTAAAAAAAACTCAATTCATAGATCTGTATATATGGTTTTAGACTTCCCTTGTAGAAAAATTTGCAAGCAGTGAAACTGGATTGGAATTCTTTTCAGCTCAACTAATTGCAATTGCAAAGTCTGGCAGCAATATAGGCAGTTCAATCATCCTCCACCAGATTTCCAAGATGGCCTTCAGTTTGAAAAATTCCAAGATAACTCTGTTAAAAAGTTTAACTAGCTTTAAAAAAATCTAAAATGATAAATAAAGTATTGTAAAATTTGGCTTCTTAACAAAACTGAACTAAGAATTAATATACAAAACACTCAACATGCGGACGTACGCAACTGTACGTCCGAATGTGCAGTGAGCAAAGTTCAATTTCGAGAGCAATCCCCCATGTTTTTTCCCCAGAATTCAAGTGTCACTGCAATTGCAAGGGGGAGATGCACTGGTGCAATTGTGGTGTGCATACCAAAATAGCATCTGATTCAGCCAAATTACCACAATAGTGCTTGTGGTGTGCATACCAAAATAGCATCTGATTCAGCCAAATTACCACAACAGTGCTCATTTGTTGAAAGTCTGGCTGGTGTAATTTCCTGCATGAATACTTTAGGTTCATGCGTGCTGCTCCTATTCACTCTGGACGCTAGGGAAAGCCTGAAGCTACCACCTGCTCAGGTGGAGGAAAGTTCCATAGTTCCCCCAAGTCAATAGGTGCAGCAGTGGTCAAATCTAAACAAATAAGTGTGCAGTGATCTACTATATTGAAGTGCAAGGAGAGCATTTTGACTCAAGTAACTTTAATGAAAGTGGTTTTATATGCAAATTGCAATGACCGCAACTGCACTTGAGTATGCACATGTGGAGCACCTATCCTCTGTATCCAGACAATGGTTCTATCTCATAAGATAAAACCAAGGGAACCTATAGGTAGCATGAACAAACACACTTCTTTGTACATAAGGCTTATTCTCCAAGTACTAGAAGTTCCATTACTAACCTGTAAAGACATAACATCATTGGTAACCAAGAAGAGGAGCAAATGGAAGTCGGAGATGATCTCAAGGAAAACGGAGGACAGATTCTGGGAAAGGTATGTGGCTAAACTGTGAAAGTCCTGGGGAGAAGAGAGCATAAACATAGCAGATGTTAGGAAAAACATGACAATACACTGGACAGAAATTTTCTTATCAGACTTTCTTGTCCTTAGTGGATGAATCTACCATCTTATATGAATAAGATGCCCTTGTCCTTGTAGCCAGTACAATCATTATATGGTGCACAAACCAAAATGGGAGTAATATCTCTTACCTGTGTCTCACCCAGGACATCCCGGTTTTCGATGGGGAACAAATTAGAGGAAGTGGAAAAGGTGTAGACTGGATCCTTCGGAAAGGTGGTTGTGATCTTAAAAAAAAAAAAAAAAACAGAAATACTAACGCACACTTTTGTGCAAAAGAGGAGTATCCGTATAATGATACCATGCTAAACAAATGTCATGAAATGTTCATACAGCATCAATGAAGTAGTACAAATTCCCATCTACTGCACTGCTTGACTCAAACCCACCCCCCACCCACCAGCCCATAGGCACAGGTCTCTGCCATCAAACAAATCATGCACTTTACAGCAAATACAGGGATTTAGCATCAAGGTAAAAGGGCTGCTGCTACACTTATGTCACCATCACTAGTTTGGGGAAATCAGGTAACGTTGCCCCTTGCTGTTATTGTGTTGGTACATTCCTCCCCAAAACTTGCTTAGACATTATTATATTAGGTGTCATATTAAATATATAATTAAAAATAATTTGTCAATTCACCAGTTTTATAGATGCTTTTATGGGTCCTTGAGGGGGGTTAAATTTAAGAGGAAAGGAAAGCAAGGACAATGCATTATACATAACTGTATATATTGAACATTTTGTTTTGTGTTAGTTCCCTTTTGTATAATCAGTAGGCTGTAAAAATATAGAAATCCTGCATCTCTGGCCCCCAGTTTACTGGTAAGACATGGTTACTCTTATGAATTAGATATTTAGAAATAAAGCAACTAAAGGTAAGATTAACAATAGAACAGAGTAACAACACAGTTGAACTGCGCTATTTCTTTAGATCTTTAACTCTTTGAATTTGTGAGTGACTTGACACAAAATGCAAATTTTTGAAGTGAAAGAACTACTGCATATTATAAAAACAAGACCTGTTCAGAAGCTGCATGCAGACATACTCACGTCAATGATAAGGTATTCTACAGGGAGAGGCCGTGCAAGCTGGGTAATTTCATTACCAAACTTGTCTATGTCCTGCAATGATCAAATCAATACAATAAAAGACAAGTACTGACTAAAAAGAGGCCTGCCACAACTAACGTGAACTAAATCCTAAGAATGAATATGGCTAGAAATGCTAAATTGTATATACCAGTGCAGACATTCAGCAGTAGCAATGACCCAGGTCTTTAAAGTTGTCACAGAGTTTGTCAAACTTTAAAGTTTGTTAAATTTGCATGCAGCATGCAATGCTCGGGGTGCTTTGAGCAGGGAAGCTAGGCTTATGGGTCATCAAAAATATCAAGTGGAAAAGAGGGATTTTTGTGTTACCTGTAAAATCCTTTTCTCTCTTCACTGATAGGGGGACACAGGCACTGAAGGGTTAAACACCACCTTCCTGGAAGGATAGGACACTAAAAGTAGATGAACTTGACAGCCCTCCCAGGGGGCCCGGCTGCCTCTCCTGGCGGGCTACACCACCCTGGGGGTTGAAACTACCTAGAATGTACAAAAGAATTTCAAGTATAACAAAACTGGAGGAACTATGAACAAGTGGTCAAAAACTTGAAAATGTTGGCTTGGACACCTTCGAACACCAAGGCTTGATAAGCGGAAGCTCAATAGGATATGCTGCCAGGGGGGCAAAAAGGTGTATGGAGACTTCCACCGGGAGATCCAAAGAGTGGCACAGACACACTCGAAGAGCAGTCACCTTGACAGACAGGAAGGATATGAAGGGAGGGCGTGCCACACTGAAAGGGTATTCAAAAGCAGTCCCAAGCAAAAATTACGGTGGGATCCGGAATCACGGCTGAGCCTGTACTGCAGCACTTTTCTGCCAAAGGCAACATCCGCAAAGGATGTTACGTGCGCCTGTTAAAAATGTGTAAAGTTATAAATAGAGGACCAGGTAGCTGCTTTGCAAATCTGCTTCACAGAGGCAAGGTTCTTTGCTGCCCAAGAGGCCACCAGAGAGCTAGCGGAATAGGCTGTGACTTTGAGGGAACAGGGCTTACCCACAATCTGATAGGCCTTAGAGACTGTGCCCCTGATCCACCTGGTCAGGGTGGTCTTGGATGACTGTAGACCCTTGGGGGGCCCAATCAGGATGATGAAAAGAGCATCTGACTGAATGCTGCTGATCTCTGAATGTAAACTTTCAGGGCCTGGATGAGATCCAAGGAATGGAGTACTGCCTCCTTAGGATTTTTTGGATGAGGACAAAAGCATGGCACAACAATGTCCTGGTTTAGATGGAAGACCACCTGTGGCAAGAATGATGGGATGGGCCAAAGCACCTTGTCCAGATGGAAGGAAAGAAGGGGGGAGAATAGCAGGACAGGTCTGCAAGCTCTTAGTTGAGGTGATGGCAAAACTGAAGACAATCTTCCTCGTGCGTATCGGATGCTTTTGCAAGGGGCTTGAAAAATTAAGGTCCCAGCTAGGAGTGGGTGGACGGGGGTGGGGGAGCCACATGGGCAGCATCCTGAAGGAAAGTCCAGATGTGAAGATCCAGGGCAATCTGACACTGAAAGAGCACTGAGAGGGCAGAGACCTAGGTTTGGAGAGAAGCTAGACGGAAACCCTTGTCAAGACCTTGCTGGAGGAACTCGAGTTTGTTGGCGGTGTTGAAAAGATGAGGAGGGAGATCGCGGTCTGAACGCCAGAAGATGTAAGTCTGCCATGTACTATAGTAGATCTTGGATGAGAAAGGTTCCCGGGCGGCAATCATAGTAGCGATAATGCTCTTCCCAAACCAGTTGCCATAGAACAGCCAGGCTGATAAGCGGAACAGCCGAGAATTCGAGTGAAACACTAGCTCTGGCTTAGAAGCAGTCTCAGAGAGGTTGATGAGGTCAGCGAAAAAGGCTCTTTTAGGCCAGTGCGGAACAATGAATATGACTCTGACTGTCTATTGAGAACCTTGGGAAGAAGTGGCAAGATGTAAACAACTGGAATGGCCAGGGAGTGGTGAAGGGGTCCACTCCTACGGCGACTAGATTCCTGGACAAGGACAGGAAGTGTGGAAGCTTGGAGTTGGCTCTGGAGGCCATGACGTCGACTTCCAGGATCCCCCAGAGGGAGACCAGCTTATGGAAGACTTCCGGGTAAAGAGTCTTCTCCCCCTGATCCAGGGTATCTCTGCTGAGAAAATAACTTGTCCAATTGTTCACACTGGGGATGTGGCTTGCCGAGGTCGCTGGCACATTCTCCTCTGCCCAGGCAAGAATGCGGGTGATTTCCTGCATTGCTCCCCTGCTGTGGGTGCCCCCTTGATGATTGAAGTTAGCCACTGCAGTGGCATTGTCTGTCTGGATTCTGATGAATTTGCCCTTGAGAAGGTCTGTCTAATGAAGGAGAGCCAGGAGGATAGCTCGTAGCTCTAGGACTCTAGCCCTCTCTTTTTGGAAAGTGATTACTCCGGGGGTAGCCACCTGCCCTGAGCATCTGGTCCTGGCAGACTGCTCCCCAACCCCGAAGACTGGCATCTGTGGTGAGGATGATCCAGTTGTGCAAGGGAAAGGGCTTGCCCTGAGAGAGATGGGCTGGTTGCATCCACCATGTCAATAACTTCCTGGTTGAGGGAGAGAGGGCAATCAGAATGGGTGAGTGTGGAACTTGGAAAAGGGGACTGAGTCTACTGCAGACACCAAGGATCATATGACCTACATGCAGTTCCTGAGGGGAGCTCTTGGAGAGGAGGCTATGGTTTGAGTGCCGGCCAGAAGAGTCTGGACCTTGTTGGGAGGAATATAGGTGCGGCTGGGTGTTGAACACTGTGCCAAAAAGAAGGTCATGTCCTGAGCTGGCTTCAGGCATGATTTCTTGAGGTTGATGATCCAGCCTTGAGATTGCAAGTGAGCCTTGACAAGCAGTTCGTCCAGATAGAGAGATGGAGAATTCCTGTGAACGAAGAAGTGCAATGAGCAAGTCTAAAGGGCAGGGCCACAAACTGGAAGTGCCTCCCTATGACGGCAAATCATAGGAAACAAAGGTGGGCCGAAATGGATGGGAACATGCAGATATGAGTCCTTGATATCGATGGATCAAAGAAACTCCCTGCAATAGCTCTCTCTGCACTAGCGGAGTCGAAAATTGTGGGTTAAAATCCGGAAATTCATCTCTCAAAGCTGCCCCTTGCAACAGGCCGCTCGCTGTCATCTGAGGCAACACCAACTGCGGAAAACTGATCCCGTTTAGTGCCAAAGAAGCGGTGGCCCCATGATCTGGTGATGTTCTGCACGGGGATGGGAAATTACTCACTGTCATGAAAGCCCGCAGCAGATCCAGGGGCCCAGACCGCAGATAAAATCCTGCAGGGACGGCACGATACCCCTGGGAACCCTCCCCCTTTTGTCCAGAGGGTTAGGAGCGAAAGGGACTGAGCTGAAGCTCCTGCCCTTTTGTATTGCTCCGAGACTGTCTGGGGGCTGAATCGCAAGTGCCTGCAAAATAAAATAGGCAAAGTAAAAGTAATGTTGAATGAAATAAATTGAAATAAAATAAAAAAAAACTTAAGGGGAGTTGTGTCCTCCTCCCATAAGGACACTAAAAGAACTGCGTAGTTCCAACCCCCCCCCCCCCCCGATGTAGCCAGTCAGGAGAGGCAGCCTGGACCCCTGTGAGGGCTGTCAATATCTTCTACTTTTAAGTGTCCATTCCTCCCGGAAGGTGGTGTTCAACATTCACTGCCTGTGTCCCTGAAATGAAAGAGAAACAAGGTTTCGATTTATCGTATAAGCTGATGATGCAGGATGATTATTAAATTCTGATCATCATTCAGTTTCTGCCTATTTGAATATGCAAGAAGGAATAGATATGTAGGGAGCAGAATAAAAATGCCCAGCCATAGGCTTATCTGTTGAATGTGCAAGAAGACACATGTAGGGAATTTCTTGAATTTGCGTTTTTTAACATTGAGGCCCAGCATCCAAATGAAAAAACGAAATCAAATGATGAATGGCAATCATAGGCAAATCTGTTAAATATGCAAGAAGGCATAAGTAGGGAGTAGAATAAGAGTTTGCAGAGTTCGTCATCTTGAGTTTTGTTAGAAGTGCCTGCAGCACACACACGCTCATTGCGCTTTGAACAGCTGTTAGGAAGCAAGGCTTATGGTTCATCAAAAACATAAAGTGGAAAATAAGGGGTTGCTTGTCATATAAACAGATGATGCAGGGATGATTATTACATTATGATGCTAATTGTGCTGATTTTTGCTGCCATGTACCAATAATCTGATTTACTTATGTGATATTTACATTATATATAAAAGCTCAGTAACGGACAGAAGCACAGAACATGTACAGTAAATTAGTAAAAAACAAAAAGCTACAGAGGCATCATTAGAGTGACTATTGGATCAGGTATTTTGATCACTAATCATTAGGGATGCACCGAATCTAGGATTCGGCCTATATCAGCAGGATTCGGCCAAATCCTTGTACCTGGCTGAACCGAATCCTATTTTGCATATGTAAATTAGGGTCAGGTAGGGAAATCACATCACTTTTCGTCACAAAAGAAGATTTTTTTCCTTTCCTGCTAATTTGCAAATTAGGATTCGGTATTTGGCCAAATCTTTCACCAAGGATTAGGCCGAATCTCAAATAGTGGATTCATTGCATCCCTACTAATTACGTTGTTGGATCAGTTATTTTGTAGTTCTATTGCAATTTTATTCCTCCATTATTGTTCTTTATCTGTTTTTTAGCATAGCTTTGCAGTTTGGTACTTTTGTGTACAAAGGTGTCTTTTCGCTTGTTGCCAATTGTGTACTTTTTAAAAAGATATTTTTTTGGGAGTATTTGTAAAGTTAGGGGGTCTAAAGGTACATAATATGCAGTATCTGGAATTACAGAACTGATAGCTCAAATTGGATGTCTATAATTGAGGCCCCTATTTGCCACATACTTAGGTAAACTTTTACAAATTATACATACAACTATTCAGGTAAATCAATACACATTGGGCATCAAACTGTGGACTCCTGGCGTTCATATTTAGGGTTTTGCCTTGGTAGCTAATATGTGGGAGATATAATGCTGTAGACTGGAAGCTTTGAGGTCATTAATCAAATTATTAAAAAATGTTTATAAAAAATGATAACTTTAGGAAAGAATTACAACTTCGTAGTTTTAAGATAACTTTTCAGTACAAGATATATTTACCCATTTTGGACTCGCCAGAATCTGTTCTATCTATTGTTAGTGGAATGTTTGGCCTTGAAATCAGAAGTATGCACTTTTGTGGAGCAGTGCTTTGGAAATTTGGTAGTGTACTACTTGGAGTTTTTGAACTATACAAGTGAGAAATCTCCATAAAACTAAATATATTTGGTATTGGTGCATTCAGGAGACATAGAACTTTCAAAATCTGCAGTGTTCTCGTACATAAAATAAATTATGTTTTTGATATATATGTGTTTTATTCTGGGAAACATTCTTTTTATTCCCATTTTTAGACACTTAGAAGTCTATATCTTTTTACAGAAGTGGAATAACAGCAAAATTCTATTATTATTCTATAAAATTATATTTTGAAACCTTAGGTTGTCCTGAAAAAAAAAACGATATATTGTTTTTCTGGGTAAACTAAAAGACCTTCCCAGGAAAGGCCCCTTAAAGTGAAAGAGCACAAAATGTTAAAAAAATGGTCTGGCAATAAAGGTACCAAATCAGACAAATCGGCTGACAGTGAAAGGGTTAATCAGTACAAGATTTAACAACATTCAGGTTTCTGCCTACATTTTGAATAAACTTGTAAGCAGCATTTTTTGAATTTGAGTTGTTTCACATTGAGGCCCAGCATCCAAATGTAAAAACAAAAGATGAAGGGCACAGTCATAGGCTAATATGTCTAATGTGCAAGAAGGCATATGTAGGGAGTAGAAGAAGTATTAGAATTGGTCATTATTTCCCACAAAGCTCTCATTTCAGTTTAATGTTGTGTAATGCAAACTCTTGTCAGCAACAGTACAGTATTCTAATCCTAATATAAGTTCACACATTGGGTACAAGGTTAAAAAAAAATGAAATGAATTACAAATGCAATTTAAATTAAATGCAAAATTTTAAAAAGTTAGATTTATTTAAAGGGGGAACTATTGCGAAAATAAATTTAATAAGCTTTAGCATACTGAAATAAGAAACTTTCTTAATACAATCAATTAAATATTCTGTACTTTTTCTGAAATAATCAAGTTAGTCTTCACTATTCATTCTCTCTTCATGCAGGAGTTGGGTGTCAGATAATCATTGACAATTAGATCCAATACATCTTATACAGGGGCTCGTTTTGCCTAGAAGATGTATTAGAGCTCACTCTATTAAAATCACCAGACATCATGTCTCTCTACATGCAGAACATGTGCAAAAGGCAGTTATTTTGTTAGATTTAGTTTGTGCAGAATCAGTTATTTCAACGATAATATTTAATTGATTGTAGTTAGAAATGTTTTATTTCAGTATGCTGAAGCTTATATTAAATTTTTGCGATAGTTTCCCTTTAAATTAAAAATGTATTAATGCTGCATAAAAAAATATTAAACCATCTGAAATAACTTGAAATGTATAACGTGCTTACTTAATATAAAGCTTCTGTTTTCAATCAACACTATTTTCACTCAGCTTCATTGAAATAAGACAATATAATATATATATATATATATATATATATATATATATATATATATATATATATATATATAATTATATATACAGTATTTGTAGGTCTGTATTTCTTTTGGTAAGGTCCAATTTGGTTAACACTTGCAGCAGCCTCATAGGAAATGTATAGGGCTGTACATAAACTCAAGGGGTTCAAGGGGGGGGGGTGAGATTCAGGGGTTTTTGATTAAAATGCCCTTGTCTATACCCTAATGAAACCCCAGGTCACTGACTCGCTGGTTAACTAAATGGACTGAACACAAGGACATAAGACTATTCAATGCTTGGATTAAATTGGAACAGGCATAATTTGCATAGTTGCTCTTTAAAGAATGACACTGTTAAGGAGCACTGACCTTGTAAAAAACATCTGGTACATATTGCTCACTGCTGGACTCTTTGGCATAACCCAACTCAGGAGCATCTCTGCAGGGCAGGAGGCACTCATCCCGTACAAGTGCCATGCACTGGTTAGACACCTGATATCCTTCAAAGTGCACCTGGTTATCTGGGCCTCCTGAAAAGTCAAAGTAGGACAAGTCATGCATACCATGTTTTACAAATGCCATTTCATACATAGTAACACAGTAGTAACATAGTAAGTAAGGTGGAAAAAAAAGACACACGTCCATCAAGTTCAATGTCGTAGTTTTTTTTTTAGTTTTTTTATCTGCCTAATTGCTAGTTGATCCAGAGGAAGGCAAAAACCCATCTGAAGCCTCAACAATTTGCCTCAGAGGGGGAGAAATTGCTTCCCGATTCCAAAATGGCAACCGGACTAGTCCCTGGATCAAGAGCTATCTCCCATAACCCTGCATTCCCTCACTTGCTAAAAAAGCAATCCAACCTCTTCTTAAAACTATCTAATGTATCAGCCTGTACAACTGATTCAGGGAGAGAATTCCACATTTTCACAGCTCTCACTGTAAAAAATCCCTTCCGAATATTTAGGCGGAACCTCTTTTCTTCTAATCGGAACGGGTGAACTTGTGTCAGCTGGAAAAACTTCCTAGTGAATAAAGCATTAGAGAGATTATTATATATTTATACATAGTTATCATATCACCCCTTAAGCGCCTCTTCTCCAGCGTGAACATCCCCAATTTGGCCAGTCTTTGCTCATAGCTAAGATTTTCCATACCTTTTACCAGCTTAGTTGCCCTTCTCTGTACCCTCTCTAATACAATAATGTCCTGTTTGAGTGATGGAGACCAAAACTGTACGGCATATTCTAAATGGGGCCTTACAAGTGCTCTATACAGTGGAAGAACGACCCCCTCCTCCCGTGACTCTATGCCCCTTTTAATACAGCCCAAGACCTTATATGCCCTTGATGCTGCTGACTGGCATTGCTTGCTACAGCCAAGTCTATTATCTACAAGGACTCCTTTTTCATAATAGATTTGCCTATTGCAGTCCCATTAAGGGTATACGTGGCTTGGATATTATTACATCCCAGGTGCATGACTTTACATTTATCAACATTGAATCTCATTTGCCACTTAGCTGCCCAGATTGCCAGTTTGTCAAGACTTTGTTTACATTCATTTTTATTAAAGCTTTATGAATCATATCCTGAGTCAGCCACTGACTAGATTGAGCCAAGCCATTAGTGCAGCTATAAAGTGAGCCTGGGAATTCAGACTCCACTATTGTATACACTAATGAAAATAACTGATTTGGCACATTTGCCTTTTCTGTATCTGTTACAACCACACTGGTACCGTTATTTAATGGAGCAACACTCTCAACCTGCATCTTATTACTATTAATATATTTAAAAAACTTTTTAGGGTTAGTTTACACCTCTACCGCAATTAACTCTTCATTTCATTTCTTTGCCTTCTGGATTGCTGATTTACAACATTTATTGAAGTGTTTATATTAATTAAATGCAGCTTCTGTCCCAACAGATCTGTAGTTTTTAAATGCCTTTCTCTTCTTTCCTATTAACTTCTTTACTTCTGTATTAAGCCACATAGGATGATTCTTAGAGCTTCTACGTTTACTCCTTAAGGGAATAAATTGAGAACAGTAATGATTTAATATCATTTTAAATGACAACTTTTTTTGTTCTGTGTTTTTAGCTGAAAACTTAATGCCCCAATCAATGCTCTGTAGGGCAGCCCTCAAGGCACAAATTAGCTTTTCCAAAATTCATGGTTTTTGTTGCCCCAGTGTATATTTGTTTTTTGCACCAGACATTAAATGACATAACATTATGGTCACTATTACCCAGGGGTTCAATGACTTGCACATTTGCTATAAGTTCTGGGTCATTTGAGATCACTAGATCCAGAATAGCATTTTTTCTGGTAGGCTCCTCAACAACCTGTGCCATAAAATTGTCATGCAACAAGTTTATAAACTTGTTCCCATTAACTGATCTGGCAGTACTGTTGCTCCAGTCAATATCTGGGTAATTAAAATCTCCCATTATCATTACTTTACCCAAACTAGCAGCCTTTTCTATTAGCATCAGGAGCTTAGCCTCCTCCTCGTCACTTACATTAGGGGGTCTATAGCATACACCTACAATTAAGTTGCTGGACTCTTTACAGTTGGTGAAGAACTCCACCCATAAGACTTCTACCCCCTCATTTTCTAACATAACCTCCTCCTTTATATAAGCTTTTAAATCCTGCCTAACAAACAGACATACCCCTCCTCCTTTTCTATTACCTCTGTCCCTCCGAAACAAAGTATAGCCACTGATATTAACTGCCCATGTCATGTGACTCATTCAGCCATGTTTCAGCCACACCAATCACATCATATTTTACATCCAGCACCTTCAGCTCTCCCATTTTACCAGTCAGACTCCTTGCATTTGAAAACATACATTTAATACTGGTACCATATTGAACATAGGACATGTGGCCCTCCCTATCCTTAACAGTACCCCCAGCCAAATCTCCTCCCCCATTTTCCCTTTCTTTGCCCACTATCTCATCTAACCTGTTTTCCACTGAATCTTTTACCCCCATGCGTAGTTTAAAATCTCCTCCAACCCATCTTCTCTCCCAAAACAGCTGCACCATCATCATTGAGGTGCCTCCCATCCCTAGCAAAGAGCCTATAGCCGACTGAGAAATCAGCCCAGTTCTCCAAAAACCCAAAACCCTCCTCCCTACACCAATCTCTCAGCCACACATTAATCTCCCTACGCTCCCGCTGTCTCCTTAGCATTGCTCGTGGCTCAGGTAATATCTCTGAGAAAATTACCTTGGAAGTCCTCGCCCTCAACTTTACACCTAGTTTTTTAAAATCGTTCTTGAGGACTTTTCCACCTCCTCTAACTTTGTCATTGGTACCTATCTGTACCAAGACCACTGGGTGTTCCCCAGCCCCTCCCAATAATCTGTCCACTCGTTCCACCACATGCCGAACCCTAGCACCAGGCAAGTAGCAGACTGTTCGGCATGTAAGGACCTTACGACAGATTACCCTATCCACCTTTCTAATAATTGAATCCCCTATAACTAAAACCTGCCTATCCTTCCTTGTACTCCCCCCACCACCCGTATTAGAACCACTGCCTCCCAGGGTTCTCTGAGAGTCAGTCTGCTCCATACAGGCCAGTTCAGAGTTTTCCTCCCCAGCATCTTCAGCCAAAACGGCGAATCTGCTGTTTTGGACAAGCTGTGGACCAGCCCCCCTACCCTTCTGTCCCGTACTTCCCCTCCTGACTGTCACAACCCTTCCTCCCTCATTAGCCTCCACTGCCCCTTCTCCTCCCCCACTCCACTAGCACCTGCCAGTGGTTGCTCTGTGAGGGTTCTTTCCTCCCCCTCGTTTGCCGCTGCTCTCAGTGCTGCAAGTTCACCCCTTAGAGTCTGCAGTTCAGATTCCAAGATGAAAACCCACCGACATCTCTCACATGTAAATACTGCATGGAACTGCTGCTCCAACACCACATACATGTGACACAACACACACTGAGTAATACCAGCAAACCCACTTGCTCTCATATTTACACTGGGTACTTACAGTCTCCCAAATGCAATTCCTCACAAATGCCTTTTCAGTTTACGCCTTAAGGTTTTTGACACTGCTTAACACTCACATGCAACACTCGCTTAGCAGCTCCCACTCTCGCTTTGAATTCACAAAGTTAAGGTTTCAAACAAAGCACACAAAGCCTGATCAGAATTTACCTGATTAACTCCTCCCTCCCCCTTAATTAGAAGAAGAGGGAAATAAATGCTTTTTTTTTTTAAAAAAAAAATGTTTCCCTTAGAAACTCTAAAGCTAAAACACAAAAAGAAAATAAATGCAATCAATGTATCTACGAGTTTACCCCAAACAGAGAAAAGAAAAAACGGTTTGTCTCAGTCAGATAACTCACAGAACACACAGCAGTCAGTTATTTGCACTTACTCCCTTCTTGCACCCAGCACTCCCAGCATGCACAACAAACACTAACGCCTTTAGGTTTTTAACGCTGCTTAACACTTAATTCACATGCAACACTTGAATTCACAAAGTTAAGGTTTCAACAAGGTAACCTCATGTTTCTCTGAGACAGCTATTAGTGTCCATGCAGAACAACTAGTATAATTTCTGCGATGGTAGCACTACAGTTGGTTCACATGGAAAGCTTCTGAATAGAGGGCTGAACTAGTGTAAAAAATTAGCAGAACCCTACCTGTTGCCACAACTGTCACAAATTTTGAACCAAAATGTGCATCTGGTGACAAGCGACACAGGTTTGGATACTTGTTCTGAAAATAGCCGGCTGTAATGCATTCTTCAGCACTTAGAAAATAGGTGTCCTAAGGCAAAAAAAAAAAAAAGTTTTCACTGCTAGTGCAACATTGACAATGGATAATAAAATAAAGGAGACAGAGCTTGGTCTAACCTTATTCCTACTGTACCGAACTGTACCTTTCCTTGTGTCTTCAGAGACGAGGTCAGTAAATATCCAGCCAACCTTTATAGAGAAACAAAATAACATTGCTACGTTCTCTTCAAACCAATTTCTACAGCTCTATATTAAATGTACTTAGAACCAGAGTAAAAAGGTTCTATGTGGGCAGATTTAACGGACCCTCAAGACCGACTAGTCTGCAACTTATCTGTTCATAAATGGGGCCCTGCCTACCCGACAGATATCTGGCCAAAAATCAGCTAGATATCTATCGGATCAGCCTGAATTAGGCCAGCATATAGGTGGCCAAAGAGCTCTGCTCTTTTGTCAACTTTGCCATAAGAGAGGATCATAATGAGCATGGCAAACTTACATTCTACTGAATCAGTTTGTTGCTATAGAGGCAGTTTATTGCCAATAGATTAGACACAACAGTGCAAGCTAGAACTCTATATTCATTCTGTAGAATGCTTTACCATACCTTAGCAAACAGTTCTAGAAAATCTCTGTTTGTTTATGATAGCAGCCACCATATTAGCTTGCCGTGACATCACTTCCTGCCTGAGTCTCTCCCTGCTCACTCATAAATCTGGGCTCAGATTACAGCGGGGGGGGGGGGAGAGGAGAGAACTGAGCATGCTCATGCCCATGCCCATGCCCTGGAGGTTTAAGCTAAAAAAAGGAAGTTTGATACAGAAACTGTGTGTACACAATTGAAGGAAAGAAATGCTGTGTTTCTTTTGACAGAGCAGCATTACTATGAGGGTTTACTGGTGTATTCATATAGGCCTTTCTTATAAAATTTACTTAATTTGAACCTTTCCTTCTCCTTTAAGCCTTAAAGTGATACTGACACTAAAAAACTATTTTTCAAAACATTAATGCACATAAAAAAGTATCTATGGATCATGCTGTTTTTTAACTAATATGTCTGCTTATGTAAGTATTTGTTACTTGAAGTTCCTAAACCTGACTGTTTTGCCAACCTGACTGTCCCTTCTCAGCCCGTCAGAGTTTCTAATGCTAAAGGACTACTGATGGACAAATATGGCAGCCTCCACATAGAAACATGGGGGATCAGATAGGTAATGTAAAATCATCAGTAAATACTTTTATGGCAAAATTATAAATAGCATTCAAAGACAATGTTATGATAGATGTAAAAAAAGGTTTAATTTTAGGTGTCACAATTTCTTTAAGCTATGTATCCCTTCTTCAGTCCACCATAATAATTAGTGGTATTTAAATTTTTTATAATAAACGACTAGAGACTGAGAAGAATCATTAGGTAATAATGCAACTTGAGTGTATTTAAAAAAAATAAGTAAGGCATATTATGGATATACAAACAGTACAGTGAACAACACACCCATAGCAAACAATAAACATGTACAGGTATGGAACCTATTACCCATAATGCTCGGGACCTGGGGCTTTCTGTAATTTGGATCTTCATGCCTTAAGTCTACCAGAAAATCATGTAAACATTAAATAAACCCAATAGGCTGGGTTTCCTTCCAATAAGGAACAATTATATCTTTGTTTGTATCAAATACAATGCAATGTTTTATTATTGGATTATTGTAATATAATGGAGTCTGTGGGAGACAGCCTTCCTGTAATTTGGAGCTTTCTGGATAATGGGTTTCTGTATAACAGATGCCACACCTGTAGTATTAACTGATGTTAAACAGCTGTTTAAAAACAAACATTTGATTAGTTGCTATGGGTGACTAGACCTTAGTACACTTGGTGACTCATTACTATTCCATTGAATAATAGAATACCAGAGTCCCTACAAGAAACTGTAGATGGACATGCTTCCCCACATTTATAGGTACTTGCCTTCCTTAGTCCAAGCTTGGCTGCAATCTCATCTACTACTTTAGCCTTTGGATCATCAAGTAGCTGCAGGCTGTTCTGAGTTCCAATCTGCATGCAGACCAGAAGACCAGTCAGTCAATCTGTATTACCATTCAATGTTGGCGTGCTCTACCTTTTCAGGTGTTAGGTGCTATACAGTCCATAGGACACCTGCCCAGGTCAATTGTCAAAGAATCTAAAATTGCTGTAGCACACATCCAAAATTGTTAGTGCGAAAATGCTGGCAATGTTTTGAGCCACACTGGGCCCTTTATCAAGCCTGAATTTACACACCAAGTACTGTGTTGAATAATGAACAAGGAGGTGGGAAAGAAAGTAGGGTGGGGGAAAGAGAGGGTAATTGGGAGGGGAGAGTAAGTGCCAAATGATCCATTAAAGGGCAGATTTATTAAAGATTGAAGTGAAAATTCACTTTTTTTTTGTCAAAACTCTCAAATTCGAATTGTGAATTATACAAATTCAATTTGAGTTTTAATTTGAATTTCGAGATTTGCCATACTCTGGCCCTTTAAGAACTCAAATTTGACGATTCGCCACCCAGAACCTGATGTATTACTGTATAAGTCAATGGGAGAGGTCCAGTGATTAATTTGGTGATGTTTCTAGCCTTCCTGACATTCAAGGTTTTTTCAGAGAAAAAAAAACTAGAATTAAATTCAATTAGAGTTTTCGGAAATTAGTTTGCGTTTTAAAAATTAGATTTTATGAATACATCTCAACTAGTCGAATTACGAGTTAATGAGAGTTTAAAAAAACATGAATTCGAAATTTGACCCTTGATAAATGTGCATCCCTGAGTCCATTACAATTCAATGCCATTAATACTCGTCAATGTCCATAACCACAGTCTCCAATTCAGTTCATGCTTGCAACATTTGTACACAAACAAGTTTTGATCTTCGTAAAAATTATGAGTGCAAACATTTTCATCTCTCATTCTGTAAAGAACAGCGGAAGTAGAGGGGCGCGTCTCTAGACTAGAAGATGTGTTCAGCCTTCTCACAGCCCAAATAAAGCAACTTCAATATCGAAGCCACAAACTAGCTGTCAAACTGTTCGATTATGAAAACAGATGACGGAACAATCTACATGTGGTGGGCCTTCCTGAGCATTCCAAAGGAGATGACCCAACTCTGTTCGCCGAGCAGTGGTTCAGACAAAAGTTAACAGAGGCCCGATTCTTCCTGCAGTTTGTTGTAGAGAGGGCACACCACATACCATCCTGGAACTTACCCCCAGGGGCACCACCAAGGCTGCTGAACTTTAGGGACAAGATGAGGTGCTACAGGCGGCGCGTCGTATCCCGGTGCTCTCCCACGACAACAGCAAAATCGACATATTCCCCAACTACTAAGCTGAGCTTCAGAAACAAACAGCAGCATTTGTCGGAGTCAAACTGCGTCTGCGGGAAGCAAATATCACTTGCGCAATGTTCTACCCAGCCAAGCTCAGAATACAGACAGACGGTAAAGCCATGTTATTTACCTCGCCTAAAGAAGCTTCTGCCTGGCTGGACTCACGAGGGGTCCGGGTGGCTCCCTCAAACAGCAACAACCAGTAAAGGCAGGGAGTATAATAACTGTATCTCAAGGTCAGCTGCTTCAATAAATGCGGTAGCTATGGCGTGAGGGCCGGGAGCGGCAGCCTGCCTCACAAGACCCAACCATATACACGTACTCTGATTCCTTGACGCATGATCCCATACATGAAAGACATAAGCTCTAGTGCCTTGATAGGGTACCTTACACTACCCGGGGTCACAGGGCAATTGGACTAGCTCTGCCATTTGGGTACCCAGCACTGCGAACTAGAGATTTCAATTTAGCCATTTTGGAATCAAAAGGAATTTTCCCCCTCTGAGGGGGAAAACAGGCCTCAAGAAAGGCGAAACCGGTCTGTAGTTGGGAATCTGATCAGCTATTATCCTGGCTTCTGCTTTAAAAACCCAGTGGGTGAGCTTTATCCTATAGGATAAACCCATGTAAATGGGATTTTCTTGGAGCTTGTTTGTAATTCATTCCCAGGATTCCTTGTTTATTTAAATCTGTATGAGGCAGTCTCCTCAACCCTAGTGACTTGTATGCGAAACCACACGGAGACTAAGATACGCTGGTAGAAATGTAAACATGGTTGAATATATAAGCAGTTGCATCTCTGACTGCATTGCTTCTCTCGGACGTCAACAGACAGGGGTATTTATGCATAACCTAGGGTATTATTATAAGCAAGATTGAGGCAGAGCTCCACCTGACAGAAGCAAGTGACATGGTATAGGTGATCCAAACTGCTGATACACCCCAACTAACTGTTTATTTAATTGATAAGGTTTGTTATGGGAACTGAGACCTGTTCATGTTGGAGACAGGTAGGGATGGGAAATGTAAATACCTGATAAGCGTCATAGCAGGAACAAGGGCAGCAGCATCCTATGAGGTCCAACTCCTCCAAATCTCACTAAACCAAGCTGAAGGTCAATACGCAGCTAACCCAGCACCAGACAACCTGGCTACATTTGAGAAAGCCCAAAAGACAGAGCAAGCCAGAATTAAAACAACCCAACAGAAACTACTGTATGCAACACAACGCACCTTTGACAAAGGGGAAACTATTGGCATATCTAGCAAAGACTGGGGGGGCCACAACAGCTATAGCCAGAATCCAGACACCCAAAGACGAAATAGTGACTGACCCCTCAATCAAAGCAGAGGTATTCCTGAAGTATTACCAATCTCTCTACACCTCGAAGGCTAACTGAACCTCAGTTCCACAACTTACTAGAAAGGATCCCAATTCCACGCCTCCCTGCAGAATTAAAGCAAACACTCAACGGCCCAATCACAGTAGAGGAGGTCAAGGATGCCATTAACTACCTACCCTCAAGCCCCAGGCCAAGATGGATATCCCACAGATTGGTACAAATAGTACTGCAAAAAACTGGCACCACACATACACAACATCCTGATGAGACCTTCTGAGAAGCCACAATAGTGTTAGTCCACAGGGAAGGGGAAAATCCACACCTTCCAAGCTCTTACAGACCTATTTCACTGCTAAATGTGGATGCCAAAATCCTTGCAAAATATCAGCCAATAGACTCAAGCAAGCAATCACAGAAATTATACATGAGGATCAGTCTGGGTTCATGCCACAGAGATCAACTGTAGCCAATATAAGACCACTATATACCAACTTACAAGACACTCATTCCAATATAGGAACAAGAGTGGTGACATCCCTAGACACAGCCAAAGTGTTTGACTTAGTGGAGTGGGCCTTTCTGTAGCAGGTCCTTGCCACGTTCAATTTAGGAGCAGACTTTATCAGATGGATTAGGCTACTATATAAATCCTCAGGTGAACGCATACCGGTAAACAACTGCATATCCCACCCATTCCAGCTGCAGTGGCACTAGGCAGGGCTGTTCTCACTCCAATTTGCACTAGCAATTGGGCCTCTGGCAATATTAATTAGATCCTCAGCAAATATCAAAGGACTGCTTCTGGGGAGGGTTGAACAACGTAATTTCCCTATATCTCAATGACCCAGGGCCATCATCGCAGGAAGTATCACACATAGTATTTTTCCCCTAGACAAGAACATAGACCCCTCAGCATATCCGGCCACCCCCTACCATTGTGGGGTAATTCACACTTACCCCACTTTCGGCCTTTGACGAGTGTCTGGATTCTGGATGGTGGTCTTTTTGACCATTAGTCCATACAAAAACTCTCCAGTTCAGTTAAATTTGATGGCTGCCATGCATGGACAGCCTGCTTCAAATCATCCAGTAGATTTTCGATGATAATCAAGTCGGGGGACTATGACGGCCATTTCAGAATATTGTACTTCTCCCTGTGCATAAACGCCTTTGTAGATTTCGAAGTGTGTTTAGGGTCATTGTCATCCTGAAGAATTTGTTGATATGGAGTTGAATTCATCCGACCCTCGACTTTTAACAAGGGCCCCAGTCCCTAAACTAGCCACACAGCATGATGGAACCTCCACCAAATTTGACAGTAGGTAGCAGGTGTTTTTCTTGGAATGTGTAGTTGTTCTTCCGCCATGCAAAGCGTTTTTTGTTATGACCAAATAACTAGTTTTGTCTCATCAGTCCAAAGCACTTTGATGAAATGACTGGCTTCCTTAAATAAGCTTTTGCATACAACAAATGACTGTTTGTTGCATGAGTGCAGAAGGGGCTTCTTTCTCACCACCCTGCCATATAGATGTTCTTTGTGCAAATTGTGCTCAATCATAGAACGATTACACCATCTGCAGCAAGATGTTCTTGCAGGTCTTTGGAGGTGATCTTTGGGTTTACTATAACCATTCTCACAACCCTTCGTATTTGCCACTCCTGTATTTTTCTTGGTCTGCCAGACCTGGGTTTGGCCTTCCATTTTCTGATTACATTCCTTACAGTTGAAATGGAAAGTTTAAACCTCTAAGATAGCTTTTTGTAGCCTTCCCCTAAACCATGATACTGAACAATCTTTGTTTTCAGATCTTTTGAGAGTTGCTTTGAGGATCCTCAGTCTTCTGAGAAAAGTCAAGCAGAAGTACAACTTGCAATTGGATACCTTAAACACCTTTTATCATGATTGGACACACCTGCCTATGAAGTTCAAGGCTTAACGAGCTAATCCAACCAATTTGATGTTGCCAGTAATCAGTATTGAGCAGTTAAATGCATTCAAATTAGCAAAATTGCAAGGGTTCCCTGATTTTTGGACAGACAGTTTTTCACATTTGATTTAATTACAACGGTATACTGCTTCACTAAAAATCTTTTTCCAGAACCCCCCCCCCCTTTCTGGGCAATGAAAGACATAGCACGGTTATCTTTTTTGTTGAAAGTGGTGTAAATTATTATGCAGGAATAACGGATGATCTAACACCGACCAATCCCACATGGAATCTTTGGAGATTTGTACTTTACTACGCAAGAAAGACATTGATAATGACATGGATGAGCGTAACCCCCCCTCAAAAAAGATATGCTTGGTCTCAAACAAAAACTTGTGACTTATCCAACTGACCTACCTAGCCAGGGGCTGCCCAGGTAAATATAACAAAACATGGGATGAATGGAATGAGGCATGCTCTTGAAATAGATGTGGATATGGGTATAATGTGTGTAGTACCAACCATTACCTGTATTTTAGTAATAATATCAGGACGCATGAAAGACTTAAACTGTTATTCTGTAGTTATCTGCCATAGTATTGCATATTCATGACTCTGTTCCCCACCCCATTTTTGCCTTCTGTACCCCAACCCAAGCAAAAGCATAAATAAAAACTACATTCTGTAGTGTTTCTGAAATAATCAAGTTTATGTTCACTTTTCCTCTCTCAGCATTTGTTTCTTTTCATTTCTCACTTCATATAGCAGTTGGGTGTCAGATATTCATTGATAGCTATATCCAATATATATTATAGGGGGCTTCCTTTTGCCTAGAAGATGTATTAAGACTCACTCTCTTAAAATCACCAGACAGCATGTCGCTCTACATGCAGGATTTGTGCAAAAGTCAGTTATTTTGTTAGATTTTGTTTGTACTGGAATCAGTTATTTGAGTGAGCACAAATTCATCTGCTAGGAAAGGAAGCCCACCCAGCACTGGATTTTCTAAACTATGCCTTTCAAAGCCAGCTGCCTCTTGAGCCCCCCTCCTCAGACGTGCACGCACGCACAGTTTTACAGTTCTTCTGCTCCCAGTTCTGCTTCTCCTGGTGAGGCGCGTTGATGTGGCTGGGCGGCATGCTGCCCCTAAATATGTGCCGCCCTAGGCCTGGGCATTTTGTGGCCTTGCCACAAATCTGGGCCTGAGCCCTGCCTACAAGATATATTGGTTATAACTGTCAATGATGCTGAGAGAGGAATAGTGAATAAGAACTTGATTATTTCAGAAATAATGCAGAATTTTAAATTGATTGTATTTCAGTATGATGAAGCTTATATTAAATTTTCATTTTCGTGACAGTTCTCCTTTAAAGGCCAACGAAAGGTTAATCAACATGCTGGCTGAAAGCAAAGGCATTCTCCCTTATCACTTACTGTGCACAGTGAATTCTGTGCCGTGCTTTCATTCATATGTAAATGAACTGCCAGCAGAATCCAAGCCACAGAGCTGGGTGACGTCAGCAAAATCTCTTCATGTTCCCACCCCACCGCCTCGGGCACAGAACAGACTCTTAAGCTAATTTTCTTTCACTCTGCGCATGCATCTAATTAAAACACTCCTTCCCTCTGTCCTGGCCTCCTCCTAAATTCATTTGCATGCTCTTCATTTGCCCGCCCACCAGCCAATAGGAATCTATTCTGCTGTTTTCCTTGACAACGCTCGATCCCTTTCTTTCTCAGAGCTGCCGGCAGGTTCACAGTTCGCACAGACTGCAACTAGAGCAGAGTGAGGGGCCAGTTTAACTCTTTTATATCACTTAATTTTCTTTCCACCACGGGTATAATGAGAAACACGTCAGGGGTAGAGGAATGTTGGTGCATGCGCATTGATTATTATTGCAGCAATGTGTCCTTTTCTAAGATGGCAGCTGTGTTTCAATCAAAAGGCAGAGACTTTACCCAGTGGAAATCTTTAGTAAAACGAGTTACTTCTTAAAAAAAACCTAGCGATTGGGCAGTGCTCTATGAGGCCTACTATCAGGGACACTATATAGATTTTGACTTTCTCTCTCCTTTAAATTAATTAAATAACATAGTATTTGGTGTGTAAATTCAGGCTTGATAATGGCCCAGTTTGGCCTGAAACTTTGCCAACATTTACGTCTACTTTTGAGCCAATAAATCACTAATTTTGGATCAGTATGCTAAAGCAATTTTGGATTTTTTAATCTGTATTACCATGGCATGTGGGAAATGTACAGGATCAATTTATGCTTATGTAACTGCAAATTACATTGGAATTATGGGAGAAATCATGCATTATGGATAAATAACATGGTGATTTGTGTCCCAAACGGCACTTTTATAATGGACTCCTATTATGTCTGTACACAGCAGTAGCAACACAGAAGTGGTATTTTAATATCACAACAAAAATTCAACTTTACATTTAGGGATACTGTATTTATTAACAGCAGAGACAAACATCACAGATGATGTTGCCCTTAGCATCCAATCAGATCTTTTTTCTTTAGTTTTCTAACTTGTACGTGACTGTTGAAATCTAATCGCCGATTGGTTGCTATGAGCAACATCACTTGTGTCCCCTTGGTGTAAAAGAAAAAAAGCAAGTTTATGTCAAGCAGGCATATTAATAAGAACTGGACTTTGACTATGAACAAATGAAAAAAGAAAAGGGATAAGATGATCAAATAGTATACTGCAGCAACCCTACTGGCATAGGCATGCTAGATGCAAATGCTTGAGCAGTGCAGAAGTACATTTACCTGCATCACCTCATAGCTAGAAATACTAAGGAGGTGGAGGGCTTAACTGCAGTTACAGGCTGTACGGCATAAAGTCTAGATATTAAAAATCATCTCACTTCAATATTATTAACAATAGCCATTAGAACTTACTTGTGGAGGCTCATAGATAGCAGCCACTTCTGCCCTTAGACCCAGAGGAATATCCTTATGCTCAGTGTATCGGCCATATAGATAACCAATACGCTGGTTTCCAGTCTTGCGCCAGAAGTCTAGGAAGCGATCGGCAATGGTGTGATTCTCAAACATAATGTTGTCCACATGCCTATATTTCTAGAGTCAGAGAGAGACAATAAGGAATGTAACCTGTCTCAAGCAGGAAACATACACAAGCAGGAAACATACACTTGTGACTCACAGAACAACACTGCTATTAGACATTCTAATTCTGAGAAAGAGTCATAATCTTCTAAAGTTTATATTTACAAATATCTCCCAGTGGGTGCATTAATGAAGTCTATGAGCAGGCTGCAGACTAAAAAACACACAGATTCAAAAATAGAATTGATTCAAGATGGTTAGGTGTTTCCCTAGAAAAAAATACTTTTATTTAGCATTATGTTATTTAGCATTGCACAGGCTTGCTATTTTCTGGAAAATTAACAGTTGTGCTACAGATTCCTTAAACTTAAGTGCTCGCCCACTAAAAATAGTTCACGGCATTTAACCTAATCATTATGCCATAACCAGTCAGCTGACTAGTGGTTTGGCAGTTTCTACATTTCCTACTATATCATCCTTCCACTGATCAAATAAAAATACATCAATTCTAAGCCCTAACAAATCAAAAACAAATACTGACATTAAAGGCACACTTCTGTTTTTTTAAGTATAGTAAAAAGATGTATAGTAACAAGATGCAGGTTAAGAGTGTGGCTCCATTAAATAATGGTACCTGCGTGGTTGTAATAGATACTGAAAAGGCATATGTGCTAAATCAGTTCTTTTCTTCAGTATATAGGAGTCAGAGTTCCCAGACCCACCTCATAGCTGCACTGTTGGCTCACCCACAACCTACAGTGGCTCAGGATATGGCACATAAAGCTTTACTAAAAATTAATGTTAACAAGGCGCCAAGGCCAGAAGGAATACACCCTTGAGTACTAAAAGAGCTTGGTTTGCTTTTAGACATGCCTATATTACTGATTTTCACAGACTCGCTTTCATCTGGTATGGTACACTACGTATTGTAGGAAAGCTGATTTAATTACTATATTTGAAAAGGGATTACAATCTCAGCCTGGCAATTATAGGCCAGTAAATTTGACATCCGTGGTGGGCAAATTATTCCAAGGCCAAAATGTTGTCCTGGCAAATGGCATTATGAGCAGCAATCAGCATGGTGTTATGAAGGATAGGGCATACAGACAAATTAATGATAAGGTAAGTGAGATGCTAAACAGAGGGGGGGGCAGTAGATGTGATTTATCTGGATCTTGCCAAAGCCTTTGATATTGTGCCTCACAAACTGCTTTCTAAACTATGGGCGGTTGGGCTTAAAGGGGAAGGAAACCTAGTCGGCGCAAACCCCCCACCCATTTGTTGCCCACCCTCCATCCTCCCCCCTGGCCTACCCGTTCCGCTGGGCAAATGCCCCTAACTTGTTACTTACCCTTCTGCGCAGGTCCAGTCCAGGGAGTTCACAGACGACATCTTCTTCCACGCAATCTTCCTACTGCTGTGAACGGCGTTTTGGCGCATGCGCAGTAGGATCATTTCGCCGGTACGGATCTGCGCCAAAAGTCACGCGCATGCGCAGTAGATCGTACCGGCGAAATGATCCTACTGCGCATGCGCCGTTCAAAGCAGAAAGAAGATCGCATGGAAGAAGATGTCGTCTGTGAACTCCCTGGACTGGACCTGCGCAGAAGGGTAAGTAACAAGTTAGGGGCATTCGCTCAGCGGGACGGGTAGGCCAGGGGGGAGTAGGGAGGGTGGGCAACAAACGGGGGGGGGGGGAAGGATAGGGCATACAGACAAATTTATGATAAGGTAAGTGAGATGCTAAACAGAGGGGGGGGCAGTAGATCTGATTTATCTGGATCTTGCCAAAGCCTTTGATATTGTGCCTCACAAACTGCTTTCTAAACTATGGGCGGTTGGGCTTAAAGGGGAAGGAAACCTAGTCGGCGCAAACCCCCCACCCATTTGTTGCCCACCCTCCATCCTCCCCCCTGGCCTACCCGTTCCGCTGGGCAAATGCCCCTAACTTGTTACTTACCCTTCTGCGCAGGTCCAGTCCAGGGAGTTCACAGACGACATCTTCTTCCACGCAATCTTCCTACTGCTGTGAACGGCGTTTTGGCGCATGCGCAGTAGGATCATTTCGCCGGTACGGATCTGCGCCAAAAGTCACGCGCATGCGCAGTAGATCGTACCGGCGAAATGATCCTACTGCGCATGCGCCGTTCAAAGCAGAAAGAAGATCGCATGGAAGAAGATGTCGTCTGTGAACTCCCTGGACTGGACCTGCGCAGAAGGGTAAGTAACAAGTTAGGGGCATTCGCTCAGCGGGACGGGTAGGCCAGGGGGGAGTAGGGAGGGTGGGCAACAAACGGGGGGGGGGGAAGGATAGGGCATACAGACAAATTTATGATAAGGTAAGTGAGATGCTAAACAGAGGGGGGGGGCAGTAGATCTGATTTATCTGGATCTTGCCAAAGCCTTTGATATTGTGCCTCACAAACTGCTTTCTAAACTATGGGCGGTTGGGCTTAAAGGGGAAGGAAACCTAGTCGGCGCAAACCCCCCACCCATTTGTTGCCCACCCTCCATCCTCCCCCCTGGCCTACCCGTTCCGCTGGGCAAATGCCCCTAACTTGTTACTTACCCTTCTGCGCAGGTCCAGTCCAGGGAGTTCACAGACGACATCTTCTTCCACGCAATTTTCCTACTGCTGTGAACGGCGTTTTGGCGCATGCGCAGTAGGATCATTTCGCCGGTACGGATCTGCGCCAAAAGTCACGCGCATGCGCAGTAGATCGTACCGGCGAAATGATCCTACTGCGCATGCGCCGTTCAAAGCAGAAAGAAGATCGCATGGAAGAAGATGTCGTCTGTGAACTCCCTGGACTGGACCTGCGCAGAAGGGTAAGTAACAAGTTAGGGGCATTCGCTCATCGGGACGGGTAGGCCAGGGGGGAGTAGGGAGGGTGGGCAACAAACGGGGGGGGGGTTTGCGCCGACTAGGTTTCCTTCCCCTTAAATGAGGATGTTTGCACATGGATAGGAAACTGGTTACAGGATCAGGTACAGAGGGTGGTTATTAATGATACATTCTCTACTTGGAGTAAGCTTCTTAGTGGGGTCCCACAGGGTTCTGTATTGGGTCCACTTTTATCTAACGTATTCATTAATGACTATAGGGAAGGTATTGTTAGTAATGTATCAGTGTTTGCAGATGACATTAAACTATGCAGTTCAATTAATTCCATTCAGGATGCAGCATGCCTGCAGCAGGATCTTGCCAAATTTGCAATCTGTGGCAGATGAGATTCAATATTGATAAATGTAAAGTAAACTTATACCGTTAATGGGACTTCACAAGGCAAATCTATTATGGAAAAGAACCTTGGTGTCCTTGTAGATCATAAACTTGGCTGTAGAAAGCAATGTCGGTCAGTAGCTTCAAGGGCAAATAAGATCCTGAACACAGATTCGTGGGAGAAGGGGATTATTCTTCCACTGTATAGAGCTCTGGTAAGGCCCCATCTAGAATATGACATACAGTCTGGGTCTCCAGCACTCAAATGGGACATCAGTAAATTATAGAGAATCCAGAGAAGAGCAAGGAACTTACTATTATTACTTACTATTATTGGTTATGGCACTTTAGCACCTACAGAATGTTGTAAATAATCCCTAACATTAGTGTTTAAGAAGAGAAAACAGGGTTTTGAGAAAAATTAGCAGCCAATTCTGTAAATCAGCCCTGAAAAGTTCATTTGCACCATTAGCAGCATACTAAAAGCTGACAAAGCCTTACCTGTCTGTTGAGTGTTATTGCACTGGGTTGGCATTTGGTACAGATTCCCTCTGGCCACGGTGGGTGGCCCTCACAACCAGATTTGATCTTGCAGCTTATATTTTCTAAGGCCACGAATTTTCCTCTAAACGTAATTAAAGAAAATTAAAAATTCCAACAACAGTCCCATTAGTATCAGGGTACAGTATAAAGGATAGTATTATAACTTGCCATATCTTATTTAGTTAAAAAGCCAGTAAACCCCCTTGTTCGACAGCAGTACAATTAATAAGGCTTGTGATCAACATAGAATTTACAGTTTATTATAGTAATATAGGTTGAAAAAAAGACACTTGTCCACTGAGTTTATCATTTTACATATACAGTAAGTGGAACCTGCCTAGTTTTATTTCATCTAGAGGAAGGCAAAAAAAACCCATATGAAGCCTTTCCAATTTGTCTCAGACTCCAAGATGGCAATTGGACTAGTACCTGGATCAACTTGTGGAGTGATTATCTGTATTTCCTTACTTGCTAAAAAAATAATCAATTCCTTCTTGAAGCTACTGCTATACTGTATATACTACTGTATATTAAGATGGAACCTCCTTTCCTCAAACAGACATCAATGCACTTGTGTCAGCTGGAAGGACCTACTAATAAAAAAAAAGAATCTGTTTATTGAATTTCCCCCTTATATATTTATACATAGTTTTCACATCCCTCATTCATGTAGCTCTTTTCCATCAAAAACATTCCCAGCTTGGCCAGTCATTCATAATAGCAGAGAGTTTCCATACCCTTTTGCCAGCTTAATTGAGCTTCTTTGGACTCTCTTTCAAAAACATCTAGTTTGAGCACTGGAGACCAAAACTGCACTGCATATGCTAGTTAGGGTCTTTCCTGCTCTCTTCCCGATAATTCATTTATTTTTTATTACTAAACTTTGTTTGCCCTTGAAGCTACTGACTGGCATTGCTTGCTGATATTGACAAGCACCCCAAGGTGCTTCTCCTATATGTTGCTAAACTACTACAGTCCTATTTAGGGTGAAAGAGGTAAGCATGTATTTTTTTACATCCCAGCACATAACCATACATTTATCTACACTGAACTTAATCTGCCACCTAGTGGCCCAGAATGCCAGTTTGTAAAGATCCTGCTGCAAGGATGCCACATCCTGGATATCATTTATTGGGCTTGATAGTTATTTTATCATCTACAAACACTGATACATTACTTAGAATGCCCTCCCCCCAAAAATCAATGCTTTTTGTCATTTCTTAAGGCTAAACAAGTATCTACATTATCAGCGCACAAACAATGCATCTGAATAATGCATTTTACACATGTGCACACTGGTAATCAAGTTGTCTACGTTGCAAGAACCAAATACGGAGTAGCTTCAATTTCCTTGTTTAGCTCAAAAAATAAATAAAATGTTTTGTCATTAACACAATATATAAAAACATTTTTATGCATAAGCTCTTTTCATTATATTCATGTCATACTGTCCTCTTCAAATGGGATGCAAACAGAATGATTTTAAGCAACTTTGCAACATATATTATATTCGATAGTTCAAAGTTACTTTGAATAAAATTAATTGCTGTATAAAGTAATATATGTCTGCCTGTTTATTTTCTCTACATTCTTTGCACATTAAACAGCATAGAAGTCCGGTCTGTGAAATAGTCAAACCCCAGAAAATGTAAATGCTTTCAGTTGCATTTAAACATAACTTTAAAACCACTGACATTTTGAATTATCTTATTAGGGTGGAGATTCCCCTTAAATCTAAAAACATGCTAAATCTAACATTAAATGGGAAAATGTACACTCGCTTCAAATAAACAATCTTGACTTTTGGCTTGTCAAAAAAAAGACAGACACTACTGTTTTCAGTAGTGCAGCCCAGAACTCAAATTCAGAAGACACACAATCAAATTATGGCACAAGAACTGCTCCTTGGTGGTTATTCTTCCACTGTAAAGAGGAAAGGGTGCAGAGAAGGGCAACTCAGCTGGTAAAAGGTACGGAAAAACGTAGCTATGAGGAAAGACTGGCCAAATTGGGGTTGTTTAAGAGGCACGTAAGGGGTGATAACTATGTATAAATATAGAAGGGGAACATATAATAATCTCTCCAATTCTTTATTAACCAGTAGGTCTTTCCAACGGACACAAGGTCTCCCATTCCGAATAGAAAAATAAGAAGGTTCAGGCTAAATATTCAGAAGGGGTTTTTTTACAGCGAGAGCTGTGAAGATGTGGATTCTCCCCCTGAAGTAGTCGTACAAGCTGAGACATTAGATAGCTTTAAGAAGGGGTTAGATGCATTGAACTTGATGGCCGTGTATCTTTTGTAAGCTAACTTTGTTACTATGTTACTATGTCTTGTGCAGTTTTCTCTCCTATTGTCACAGCACAGTCAGCTTGTTTTGTGCAATGGTGGGCCCTAAACTTTGGTCCTCCAGGTGGAACTTGAACCAAAAGAGTCTGACAAACATTGCATTATATGATAATCCGCTAATCATGTTTCGTTGGTTTCCAACATTCAAGAATGGATCATTATCATACAAATACCATTACAGACTTCTCCGATAGTATGGCCACATTAAAGGCAGTGAATGCAACAAGTTAAGCTACTGCACAGCCTAATACAAAGAACAATAGAGATATCTAATCCTCAAAAGGTAGAGGCTCTGCACCTCACAGGAACAGTTCAATGCTTGACAAAGTGGCATGACCCCGAAACATCTGCATTAAACACGCAAGGCAGACTTGCTTGCACTAATGCTGTGTGCCATTGAATTTCTTTATTGCACATTAAAGGCAGCTAATATTCCTGAACTTGTTTGTTGGATGCAATATATACATAATATTCTAATCTTGTGAGCTTGGCAAGTGACCCATTTTGTCTTTCAGGGTTATGAATATCTTACAATAAGTTAGTATGGATCAGGGTATATGGCCTGACTGCACAAGTGCAGTAAAAAACACAAAAAATTAAGTTTTTCTATGTTGGATGTTTGCTGAAACAGCTTTAGGTAGAACAAACAAATTATTTTGTGGGGAATCGTTTCAGGACAGAAACGCTCCCTTTGGGGTTTCTGCACACTAATTGTCTTTCACTGCCTGCATCTGCCATAAAGAGAATGTTTACAATTGCTCTGTCATGGGAAACAGTGCCACATAATTTCAGGTGTTTTGACTGTCTTAGATATACATTGGAGCTTGTAATGCCCTACACCGGACATGTAGAGATGCCTCCATTGCTCATTTCTTACTTGTCTGCACCTCCTGTCAGCTTTCTGATGTAGGCGTGGAATGACATGTGCTTGACTGGGGGATCAAGGTGATTGAGATAATCCTCATCAAAAGGCTACAAAGCAAAATTAGAAAAAACAGTCCATTTATTTGATGTTATACCTATTACAGAATAGTGAACTTACAAATTTCTTAACATTGAAGCAATCATACCTCTAGTGGAACACAATGTACACATTTACCCATGGGGCCATGCCGACACCTATAGAAGAAAGCAAAGATCAAAACCCAAAAGGAATATGTTAAGATTTCAACAATTTCTCTGAATGCAAAGCTGGCTATATACTTGTATGGTCACCAAACAATTGCATCTAGCTTCACCTCATATCTGGTTAATTCAATGGTTTGGCCCTTGGCCTCAAACAATCAGATCATGCCACTATGAATCCAGGTCGAAGGGGCAAGGACAACATCAATGAGCCGTAGCGGTCCTTGCTCTGATGGGATATATAAACCTGTCTTATAAATTCAAACCAGAATTTTGGCCAGGCAGAGGGGCCCATACACAGGCCAATAAGCTGAAAACTCAGTCTGTGGCCTGTGTATAGAAGGATGGCCAAACACCAGGTGTTCCAGGCAATAGTAGCACACAAATGTCATTAGCAGCATCAACAGGAGGTTCAAAAAATAATGTTCCAGCTATCACAAAGCTGATTGTTGCATTGGTGATTGTCTGGCTGGGGAAACAGTGATTATTAAGAACATATATTTCTCCAAAAGCAGAGGCTTCTGTTAAACTGTCATTAAGACAAAGGAAAAGTCTGAATAAGTAACCTTGACAAAGTATACACCTCTACTATGGTGATGATGGCAATGATTCAACCTGACAGCAAATAGTAGCATATGAAGCATTCAGGCAGTGTCACAAAGAATATTTGTTGAGGAAAAAAAACTATAACTAAACCCTCCCAAAACTAGTATAACTAATTAATTTGCATTCAGTACATACAGCTGGGGGTCTCTGTTCCTGTAGATTTTTCCATCCTGTTTGCTCAGATATTGGTCAATTTCATCATCTACCACCTGTGGAGAGCTTATGGGCCTAGAACCTGGAACTGCTGCACTTATATCCATGACTTCAGTGGAGGGGCCTGCAGAGCTAGATGGGAACAAGAACAGCATATCCCCATGCCTGGAAAAACAAAGAAAGCAAAAATACTTGTGCAGTTTATTACTACAGCAAAGCAAATAAAAAGACATCAGTTGAATATACAATTGGCTAGAACAATGTTCTGAAACAGCAGTGCACAGTTCCACAGAAAGACCATGAGGTCCTGTTTACCAAACACCTTCTGCGGGCTCAGTTTCAGCCAGTGGAAACAGATGTGTGTGTAGATTTTCTTTCAAACTTAAAAAAAAAATCAGACTGCGTGATACATAGTAAAGTTGACTGTAAATTAAATGCACAGAAGGCCTGTGGGGTACAGGGCTAGAACTAACAAATGGTCCTATGGGATTGAACTTAAAAGAGCATTATTTTTTTGTAGTGCTACCACTTCCCCCAGTAACGACTACAACCACAGAACCTGAAAATCCCAAGCAAAGTCAAGTAAATTTACCTATGATGCAGCATACAGCAGTTACAGATTTAAAAAAATAAAGAAACAAGTATACAGGCATGGTGTATTTTCCACACTGGCAACATGGTCTAAAGTAATTATTTACTTTATCATTAAACAAGGCAATATATATATATATATATATATATATATATATATATATATATATATATATATATATATATATATATATATATATATATATTCCATAGGGTGGCACACCGTTGCAGACGTTGAGTACCCAGGTGCACGGTAAAATAACGTACGTAGCATTCAAAAAGAATGCAACACCGGTAGTTTAGTGAAACAAAAAATTTTATTCAAACGTGCATATACAGCCTGGCTGTATATGCACGTTTGAATACAATTTTTCTGTTTTCTCCCGGTGTTGCTGGTCTTTTTGAATGCATATATACATACACACAACAAGTCCAACATGTGTATTGCACACTCGCTAAGAAGCAGTGATTAAGTTGTACTGGGTGCGTTATCTCAAAATGTGGTGAGTCACTCCACTAAAAATATTGTCCAACGAGATCGCACACTATGATATAAAAGTTTAAAACACTGCTTTTATTTTGTAAGTATAAAAACAAAATAAACGCTATGTTTTAAACTTTTATATCATGGTGTGTGATCTCGTTGGACAATATATTTCCCCAAAATAATCTTTTATTATACCAGTTTAGATTGTATAATCCAATTGACAGAGCGAGAATGTATTGAAAAAAATCAGTGAAGATTTAAAGGGCCTTGAAATTCATATGTCTTTGTGCTGGAGATCATCTGGAAGATCTGTTGCACAAAGAGGGGGTAGTGCAAATTCCACTCTTTAGTATACAGAAATACAGTTGACACATTATAGAATGTTAAAGACTATGTCTTTAAAATTCTAGAATGTCAACTGAATTTTTTACCTTTAGACCTGACAGCAAAGGAATAGGAAACTGTTACATTAGGAATTCTTAGTAACATCAAAATGACTGACATGTGTACTTTAAAATAAAGTTGTCCTTTCTCTGGAATAAACATTTACAATTCATTGTTTTATTTTGTTTTTTTAATATAAGCATCGTCAACCACTAAGCTGGTTTACAATCTAAACTTCAGTAAAGTTCTTGGAACAATGCCTAAGTGCCAGGGTAAACAGAATCATGGCTCTGCTGTACATGGAGCAGAGATCGCCTAAATATGCAAAAGCAGGCATTTTTGGGGCTATCTCCTCTCTCTTCACCTGCACTAAAGCAAAAGCTGCACATTTCAGTGCAGACCAACAGAGCTCGGGAAGGAAGCGGATCCGCTTCTCTTACCCTGCTAAAAAGGAGAAGAAAAAAAACACTGGCTGAAAGCAGCAAAGCCAACACTCCATATGCCCTTAGCTTAAGGGACAGAGGCATGATGCATTGTATTTGTGTACTAAAGATTTTTTATCACTGTTGTTTTTTCCCCCACAAAGACTTTGCTGATACACAGAAACACAAGCATTAGCATGTGACAACAATGGTGTTCTCATCTTGATGTGTCATGACACAGTTCATGTAAGATAAACATCCTATTTTTACATCCAGTTCTAATTTAAAACCATAGAGAAACAGGTCATAAGCAGGCTGTTTTATCAGTGAGGTTACTGAACCAACATTTGGTGCTCTGCAACTTACTTGATTTTAAGAAAATGGAGGGACTTGTTTTGGGAAGCAGAAATTTCTCCTGTCCGATTTCTATTCACATATACTGAAAATCCATTATTCCTGAAACCAAACTCTTTGGCTACCTGGAAAAATATAGTGACAGTTAACTTGGGTTGAATAAATTAAACGTGTTCATCAAGTTCAACACTTTTTAGTGCATAGCCCATGGAACAGTAACTGAAACAAGATTTGAATCTTAAATTAACCAAAATGTATTTTTATATTAGTGCTGAATTACAGCAAGCACATCTTATAATTACTTACAAATTTCCCATCCCTATTCATTGTATAGTCAAATAAATAATATACTATGCAAACAGATGCTAAAATGGCCATATAGTTACATAGTTAAATCGGGCTGAAAAAAGACGAAGTCCATCAAGTTCAACCCCTCTAAATGAAACCCAGCATGGAACCTATAGTTCTGCACAATTTGGTATCATGGGCAAAAATAGAAACAGTACTTTCAATGCCCACCTTCAGGTCATTAATAAATGAGTTAAAAAGCAAAGGGCCTAGTACAGAGTCCTGGCTCCACAAGTGTGAAAAGAAGACTGCACTGGAGGTTAATAATGATGGAATGGTCATCTGCTGAACAGAGGATAGATGTTAAACATGGGTCAGAACTAGTGTCATAGTTCAGCAATATATACATGGAAGGCCCAGCTAGCTGGTAGAAGTACATCATGAAACATCCTGATCATAGTTATGAGGACAATACCATGATAAGGTTTTGACTTTCTGTATTGCTGACATAGCTTGGCATCACTTTTAACATTTAAGCTACTACAACAGAGTGACAGCTTATCATACAGTGTGTTTTGGCTCACTGGGCAGGAGAGGTTAGATATAACAAACCTTTTTAAGAAACGTTGCTGCAGTTTCCCTCTTGCTTGCATTAATTCGCTTAATGCCATCTGGAGACTGAATGCGAATTATCTGAGGAAATATAAACAGATTTTATTTCAACCAGAAGACAAATATATAGAATAATATGGGGAGGGATTGGGGAGAGGATGGGATAGACAAAAGGTATGGGGTGGTTGGTTCGGGATATGGAAATTTCTGTAGTTTGTTTTTAATTATCAAAGTTATACTGGAACGTAATTGCTACTTGCCAACTGTGCAACAATATAACTGACAAAGTGGCACCTGGGTAACACCCCCAAGACAGCAAACAATAGGCAATGTTATTAGGCAGACAGATGAGCATATCAAAGCCGCCATGAACCTCTTATTTTTACAAACTGTTTTTTATTTTTATCTAATGCGATTGTTTGCTTGTTTTTTAACCAAAATACAGATCAGTTTATTTTAAGCAGTGAACTGTAACTAAGGATTTTCATAGCTTTCCTATAGTCAATCTAGCTGTTGTAAAAATATGCAAGAATAAGCTAATATAAGTTATGGAATAAATCAGCTTGTATACCCTATGAAATGTCTAGAAATGTCTTATTTTAGGACATGTCTGGTTTACCATCTGCTTTTTTGGGAATAATTTTGAACACTGACTTCTACATTTCTATTCTGCACATTTAATTAATACTAAATGGCCTCCAAAGAAGGAGATCTTTTAATCTTTAAAGTTGATCACTACTTTAAGATCCTGTAACACTTAGGGGCAGATTTATTAGGGTTCGAATTGGAAATTCTAATTCTAATAGCCTAAGATAAGAAAAACAATGTTTAAGACCACGGGGCCCCGTGGTCTTAATAGGGAATACACCCCAGCCAATTTCATTTTTTGAGGTAAATACCGTTGTCCTGTGTGTGTATATATATATGCATAGATGTTACATATCTTGATGTCTTTGAATTTTAATAAACATTGTTTTTCTTATCTTAGGCGATTAAGGATCTACATAGAACACCCTGAGTGCTGGCAACACATCTTGCATATCATAAGGTGTCTCAGAAAAGTGCTGAGTGCGATATGCAGAGTGAGTCATATTGGCGTCTCAGGTATGTTAGATCACAATATGTTAGATCACAGTGATGTTACTAAAGTAGCAAAATATCAAATTGTGTTGCAATTTCTGATACGAACAGGCTTTATTTACCTTGGATACTTTTCTCAACCAATTATGTCACAGTTTTTTTGATACAACGGATTTTATTTTTTTGATACAACGGACTTTATTTTTTGGATTTTTTGGATACTTTTACTTATCCAGTTTGCCTTTTTGTTTTTGGACACTTCACTGTTTCACTACCTGATTTTGGGCTGGATGAGACGTAAAGGATTTATGTATATATAATGTTGGTGATGTCACTGGAGAGGGGGCTGGGCATGTAGTCACACCCCCTTCCTCACCTTAAAAGAGCATTGTATGGTGTAACACAGGGCTTGATAAAGGGCCTGGTAGGCTCGAAACGTTGCCTTTTGCATATGGGCTAAATAAAATTTCCTTTTGAACACAAGTGCAACCAGACTCAGTGTGCTGCTGGCTTTCTTCTGGATATCTATTTTTGAATTCCAGGCTTGGAGGCAAGATTTGGTTGTATAAAAACCAGGTGTAATAGTAAACAGAGTCTCCTGTAGGCTGCTAGTCCACATATGGGCTACCAATAGCCAATCACAGTGCTTATTTGGCTCCATCCAGGAACATTTTTTATGCTTGTGTTGCTCCCCAACTCTTTTTACATCCGAATGTTGCTCACGGGTGAAAAAGGTTGGGGATCCCTGCTGTACACAAAGCATGTAAGGAAAATTAAAAGGGCTGTACAGAGAAACACTCAACAAGGACATGTCCACAGTACCTAGGTCTCAGCCACTCCTCCCAATATCTCAGATTCACTCCATAGTCCAATTGCAGCCACACAAGCTTAATTGGCGATAAAAATTGGGGTGGGATTTTCACTTTTAAAACCCGCCACTACATTTTAAAAACAGCCAAATTTGGCTGTAAACCCGCCAACCTGGCAACCCTGGGTTAGGCTGAAAAGAGGCATTGGAGTGTCTCTTCATTCTCCCACACAAAGTGGTCATCATAGTGACTAACAGGCTAAACTCAGAAGTAGCAGGGGAAAAGCCCTCCCACAAAACCTCTGCCACCCAACTGCCTGTGTCTATCTCTGTTCCCAGCCTATACACAAAGCTGTCTTATACTGCTGGATGCTCAATACTATATAACACTATATTTTACATGCTCAACACAAAGCGAGGGATGTAAATGTAATAAAATCTGTAAAAATTCTAATACTAATATTGTGCAGGGGAGGGGGAGAACATTCAGTGCAGGGAGGGAGGGGGGAATCTATGAAAGGAGTGAGTGGAGAAACAATCTGTGCAGGGAGGGGGGAAACGATGTATGCAAGGAGTGAAAGTGGAAACAATATGAGCAGGGAGGGGGAAATCTGAACAGGGAGGGAGAAGAAGGAGCAGATTACATGGGGAGGAGGAGCCGAGCAGACTGATATGCTGTGTGGAGCAATGCAGGGAAGGACTGAGAGTGACATCACTAACAGCACAGCCCATCTGCACAGCCCAGTCTTTCCTCAGTGGATGCTGCTCTCAGCTGCTTAGGAAGAAAGTGTCGGCGGCTCCTAAGCCGTATACTGGAGACTCCTTGACAGGAAATTTGCAGGGGGGCGACTGAGAACAGTTTTCAAGCTATTACAGATATTTCTGACCCCAAAGATATTTAAATAAACAGGTTTCCTTCTATTTTACATGATTTAGTGCATTGTGAAATATGTATTTTCTCAACTTTAATACAAGTTGAGATCATGGCCTTTCTGCCCAAACCTAGCCCTTCTCATAATTACTATTGACGGTATGACCATTAACCCTCATAATTCTACACACTGTCTTTTTGTTATCTTTCACCAATTCCTCACATTCTCAATGCCACTCCCAACCTAGCATTTTTTCTTCTCAATTATTCTTAACCCTTTAGATTACTACAATTTTCAACTAACCGGTCTCCCACCTCACTCTCCTGCAATCAGTCTTTAACTCTGCTGCTAGAATCCTCCTGCTTTTTCCTAAGAGGGAACCAGTAGCGTAACTAGAGGGGGGCGGGCCCTGGTGCGTGACGCGCAGCCGGGCCCCGCCCCCCTCTGTACCACCCGCATTTTCAGTGGCGCGCGGGCTGCCGGGGGGTCGCCACTGGAGGGAACATGTTCTGCACCAGGTAAAATCTTTAGCATGGCTGCTTGTTAAGCACAGGATATAGTACAAAATCCTTCTGCTAAAATTCAAAGTCATTCACTGCATTCCTGTACTTGTCACCATCTTTTTACACTATCCACACCTACTGCTATTGCTATCTATCTCGCTGCACTTTACCTCTAGAATACCATCCCTGAATTCCTCCGTAATAAAGAATCTCTCATTCTCTTCAAAAGGTACTTAGATTCTACCTTTTGGACCACTATAATATTTTGTAATGTAGTCCAATCCTGGCACTTAATGCCAATCTCCAAAACTTTATGCACTGTATGTTATCCACCAATTTTGATTGCAAGCCCTACAGGCAGGGACTTTCTTCTTATGGTGTCTCCTACCACATGGCACTTAAAGTGGTCCTGTCACCCAAACATAAAAAGCTGTATAATAAAAGTCCTTTTCAAATTAAACATGAAATCCAAACTCTAATTTTTTATTAAAGCATTCATTGATGTTTTAAACTTAGGCATAGAGGTGGGACAGGCAATCACTTTCCATTCAGCACTTCCTAGATGTAACTACTCTCCCCACATTTCCCCTGTTCTCTTAACCATTTAATTGTATAGCCTGTGCATGGGAATGGACATCAGGTCCCCCATTCTGGTGCACAAACAAGATTATGAGATGATGCAAGCCTTGCCACAAAATGGCTCCTGCCTGCTTGCTAAAATTATGAAGCCCCAGACCAAAGGAAACAAGTTTTAAAAAATGTATACACTGTAATTAAAGTTAATTTTGGTTGACTAACATTATAAAATAGGATTTGGAATATTATTTTTAGGTGACCAGTCCATTTTAATCTCTCTATTGCTTATTTATTATAATGCTTGCCCTTCATACGTGTACTTTTCTAAATAGCAAGGTTATACTGTGCTGCACATTCATATAGTGCTTTATTAATAAAGTATGCATACATACATACATTTAGCAGATGAGATCAAAATGTAGATCCCAAACCATCTCGACAGGAACAGTGTTTGGGAAAAGCCAATAACTTTTGGCTAAAGAAGGGTTGACCAGCCTGAATACAGGCCAAACTGTAGAATATTGTGTAGATTTAGGTAGGAGCTGCGCTCTCTCAAATCTGCATATGCCAATTCCCTCTCCAACAGTAGAAAATGGAATTAGCTAGTTGCAATCTGGCTGATTGCAGGTTGTTCCACTGCCAAGTGTCATACATGTCCAAACTTTCAGGTATCATGTACAAAATCGGCCAAGTCCAGGCATGTGTGGGCAAATAAGGCTATTTACACATGAGCCAATTTTTGCCAGAATACAGAAGCACACATGCCATGCTAGGCATTCCCAACCAACTTATTGAAGTTGCCAATTAGTTAAAGAAAATTAAATATTTCTACATACCCTTATAATCATTTGGCATGGAGACTAGCATGAGCAAATAAGTCAGACCTCATTTTGTATCCCCATGTCATTTTGGGGTACTGGGCTGGCAAGTACCTGCATCCAAGAAAAATAAAACAGCTGCATGGAAGTTTAGTCAGTGTAAAACTAGGTTATCCAGCCTTCTGGAATGGCAAATTGATTTTCATGTATTGCAAACATTCCCTGACTATGACATTAGGGTGGAGTCTATCTGATACTCTATCCAGAAACGGTTTTAATGCTTGCCACGTCAGATTATGTGTTTTGTAGTTGAAGATCCATGCAAGTGTTATAATAAAAACTTACTGAGCTCCTCTGCCAAATAACATTATGCCCTGGCATTTTATAAAACCAGTTGCAGGGTCTCTTTCCTCTACAATGCCTCGTCCATTCATGTATAAAAATAACTTGATGTGACATCACAATTACAGGTCTATAAACACTACCAACGTATCTGACAACTGACATTTATTAACATGTAGCGTGGGTTTCGTGTAATCTACTGACAATACTGATATTTGGCTTTGTGTATCCCGGATCCAATAGAATTACCGACACACTGTACTTCCGCTACGGGCCCTTACTGTTACATCTCTAGGCCACTTTCCATAGTGACCCGCCCAAGCTGTTGTTGCAATACAACTTCCAGTAACCCCTGTGCATTTTGTTTGCAGTTTAAGAAGAGCTGTAGGGCCGCAGGTTGAAGATACCTACTATATCGCGTTACCCTCATTCAATCTAACGTCCCTTTCCCCTGAGGACTCACAATGCTCTCCGACATGACTGTCACTCCAGCAGATAATTTTGCTTCGAGACCTCGCTGTCTCTAGAAATTCGCCAAACGTAAGCTACCGGCAGCTTAGAGTCCTCTTGTGGTAGCCAAAAAGCGTCTCCCTCTGAATGCAGTTAAGCAAGAGGGTTCCGGAACAGCTTTGTTCCGCCTAGACAGGTCTGTGCAACTGAGAAACAGTGCCCCGGGAAACACAGAGTCATGCTACGTCGAATTGAATATGACGAAACGGGATTGCTCGGAAACATTTGAGGATATGCTTTACAGAAACAAGCTATCTCTGTAAGGGCACATGTTAAGCTTTACTGACTTCTGCCGATTTACTCTATGTTGACACTGACAGTGCTGAGATGGGGCATATCTCCCAACTGTCCCTTTTTCGGAGGGACAGTCCCTCTTTTGACAGCTCAACCTGCAGGCCATCATTTGTACTGGAAAGTCCCTATTTTCTCTGCACTGAACATCCAGAAAAAGAAACAAAGTTTCTAACTTAATTGGCTTTTAGCAGAGAGCAGGCCTGGACTGGAAGTCAAAATAGGCCCTGTCATTCCAAGTACACAGAGGCCCAAACAGCCCCCTACCAGCCCACTATATGGTAACTTTCTATGGAACCATACAGCAGCCCCTCTGGCATTTGCCAGAACCCACAGATTGCCAGTCCGGGCCTGGCAGAGAGCCCAGAGCAGCTAACAGGTGCAAATAAGATACTTTGAGACACAAAAAACAGTTTAGATAACTTGCAAATTTTGTAAAATGAACATGGTAATTAGGGGGTGTGACCACGGAAAAGGGGCGTGGCCAAAATTGCTGCGCTACGCGCAGAACAAATTTTTGTCCCTCTTTTTACTTCCAAAATGTTGGGAGGTATGTTTTACACAAATGAATTTGCTGCTCCGGTATGGTGATATCACATAACTATCACATCTACTTGGAGTATGGTTCTTAATGGTGTCCCTCAGGGCTCAGTATTGAGTCCACTTTTATTTGACTTGTTTATTAATGACTTAGCGTAGGGTATTGTAAGTAATGTATAAGTGTTTGCAGTTGACACAAAACTATCCAGCCCAATAAATACCATCCAGGATGTGGCATCCTTGCAACAAGATCTTGACAAACTGGCAATCTGGGCAGCTAAGTGGCAAATGATATTCAATGTTGATAAATGTAAAGTCATGCATCTGAGATGTAAAAATATCCAAGCCACGTATTCCCTTAAAGGACCAGTAACAAATTTTTTTTTTTTTAAAAAAAAAAAATAGTTTCTTTTTAACGAAAAAAGAAAACGCCAAGACAGTTTTAACTGTTAAATCGCAAAGTTTTTAATTAAGAAATTACTTACCGATTCTCTGCATATGCTCCTCTTCAGAAACGGCAAGAGAGCGATGATCCATCATGCGGCGCTTAATTTCTCCTCCCTGGCTATCACCTATAGAAGGCAGGAAGGAGAAATCGAGCGCCGCACAATGGATCGTCGCCCTGTCGCCGTTTCTAAAGAGGAGCGCATGCAGGGGATTAAGAGGGGATACAGGTTTATGGAAGATAGCTCATAGTACAAGTTGATACAGGGACTAGTCCGATTTCCATTTTGGAGTCAGGAAGAAATGTTTTCCCCCTCTGAGGCAAATTGAAGAGCCTTCAGATGGGGTTTTTTGTCAATTAGGTGTGAGCGCTGCGCTTAGTCCAATTGAGAAATCTTTTAGCTGCACCAAAGTGTTTTTATGCGGATCCACACAAGGTCCGCAAAATTGTAGAAATAAAGTAATTCGGTTTGGTGCGCTGAGTGGATATTATGTCCCAACTTATCTGAATAAAAATAAAGGATGTATATAGTGCATTACAGTTTGCTTTAAGATGGTATCTACTAATCGGATCTACTCACAAGGTTTCGATGTAAGGATTGCAACGAAAATCTCTGATTCTGGTCAGATAATGCAGTCAGTCCTCAGAGTGTACCTGTAACAAACAGCTGCACTAGTGTAATAAGGCCGGAATTCTCAGGAAGTGCTCCGAGAGCAATTGTACTCACCGAATGGCAGGTAGGGGAAAGCGTTTCTATGGAGGGAGAGAGCCTTCTTCTCCTACGGATGGTGTTCGTCAATTTAGACGATCGTTAGGCAGAACCGCTTCGCAGACTCGCGCTGGCAGTCCAGAGATCGTGCACTCCAAGGCCTTGCAGCGTGCGCTGGGACGCCGACGTTTATTTCGGTGTGCTGCTAACGGATCTCTCCACGGCTCTATTTGATCTTCCACTTAATATGCCGGTCTTTTAGTTTTTGGGTGTAAAGATCAATTCTACTAGGGATTGATTTATGAGATAATTTATTTATTTGTTTAGTAAAAGCCCAACGCGTTTCGTATAACATATACTTCCTCTGGGGCAGACGCCATGTTTTTTTCCATTACTTAAATAGCCTTGGTTGCTCATTCGTTTCGATATTTGCATAATTAATTGCACAAACTAATTAACATTAAATACATTTTAAAACGTTTTGAATAAATTATACACAATATTAATATTAGTAAAAATATTTATTTCTACTAATCTTTTAAAAAACTTTTTAGATCAATGTCTATATTAAGACCGTGTGGTGCTAGTGCTTTTAGTTTATGTATCCAGAGAGTCTCTTCTCTTGAAATTACATTAACTATGTCACTCCCGCGCCAATGTATTTTTTTCAAAATTATACCAGTAAATTGCAGTATAGAGGGATCGGAATTATGATATGTTTTAAAGTGTGCCGATACACTGTATGTCATTAGCCCTTTTTTAATATTATTCATATGTTCTCCTATTCGTGTTTTCAATTTTCTATTTGTTCTTCCAACATATTGCAAGTTACAGGGGCATTGTAACATATACTGTATATAACATTGTTGCTATTGCATGTTATTATGTCCTTAATGGCAAATTCTACATTAGTCACATTTGATTTAAAAGTAGTAACTTTTCTTTTATTAGTTTTGCTTGTTTTGCATCCTTTGCATGTTTTACAAGGAAAGAATCCATTTGTTATTCCGGTTTTGAAAGGGTCTAACGTTTGTTTCTGTTCTTTAAATGGTAAGCAACTGGGTACTAGCATTTGTTCGATTGTACGTGGTTTTTTATAAATTAGGCGAAGACGAAGTATGTGCCAGTGTTTTCGTATTATTGATTCCAGTTCCTTGTTGGAGTTATTGTATGTCGTGATAAATTGAATAAAATAAAATTGTTATCAGATGAGATTTGTTTTTTCTTTTGTTTGTTTTCCAACAGTTCATTTCTATTTTTCTTGTCACACCGTGCCTTAGCATTTTTTATTATGTTTTCTTGATACCCTTTTTCTTTGAATTGTTTGTTCAAAGTGAGGCTTTCTCTTTCATAGTCTATTGACTTACTGCAGTTCCTCTTTATCCTATTGAATTGACTTTATGGTATGTTGTCTAACCATTTTTTATGGTGACAACTAGTACGTAGAATAAAGCCATTGCAATCAGTTGGTTTTCGATATAGGCTTGTCTCTAATTTTCCATTTTCTACAAAAATTGTTAAATCTAAAAAATTGACATTCATGGTGCTATAATTACTGGTGAATTTAATATTTGAGTTATTAATATTTACATTTTCCAGAAATGAATGTAGATCGTTCTCCGTGCCTTTCCAAATGAACAAGCAGTCATCGATATAGCGTTTCCATGTGATTAATCCGTTGTTTTTATTTAATTGTGATGTGATATTATTTTTTTCCCACAACCCCATAAATAAATTAGCGTAACTAGGAGCGAAACACGTTCCCATCACTGTCCCTTTTATTTGAAGGTAATAGTTGTCCTCAAACTAGAAATAATTCTTTGTGAGTATAAATTCGATACTTTTTAATAAGAATTCTTTTTGGTCATTTTTCAAATATATATCTTCATTTAAATAGTATTTGACAGCTTGGATTCCTAATTGATGATCTATAATTGTATATAGTGAAGTCACATCACAAGTCCCCATGATATATTCTTTCTCCCAAGGGGTGTTATTTATGAATTGAATTGTATCGAAATTAATTAATGGTGTTAACGAAATTAAAAGACAACTCTCTGACCAAGAAACTTACAAGAAATTAAAGGGCAACCCGATTATCGAATATAAGAAGGAAATCGTGTGCCTTTTAGAAAAAGCAAACAAAGAAGGAATTTTATCAAAAAATGAATTTGAATATCTAAAAATAACTCACCCTAAAACTCCAGTGATCTATATCCTACCGAAAATACATAAAGATGAAGAAAACCCTCCTGGACGTCCAATTATATCAGGTTGTGGTTCACTGTCCTCAAATTTATCAGAGTACATAGACATATTCCTACAGAAATATGTAACACATTTACCCTCATATTTGAAAGACACTATCGATACAATTAAATTCATAAATAACACCCCTTGGGAGGAAGAATATATCATGGGGACTTGTGATGTGACTTCACTATATACAATTATAGATCATCAATTAGGAATCCAAGCTGTCAAATACTATTTAGATGAAGATATTTCTTTGAAAAATGACCAAAAAGAATTCTTAATAAAAAGTATCGAATTTATACTCACAAAGAATTATTTCTGGTTTGAGGACAACTATTACCTTCAAATAAAAGGGACAGCAATGGGAACGCGTTTCGCTCCTAGTTACACTAATTTATTTATGGGGTTGTGGGAAAAAAAATAATATCACACCACAATTAAATAAAAACAACAGATTAATCACATGGAAATGCTATATTGATGACTGCTTGTTCATTTGGAAAGGCACGGAGAACGATCTACATTCATTTCTGGAAAATGTAAATATTAATAACTCAAATAATAAATTCACCAGTAATTATAGCACCACGAATGTCAATTTTTTAGATTTAACCATTTTTGTAGAAAATGGAAAATTAGAGAAAAGCCTATATCGAAAACCAACTGATTGCAATGGCTTTATTCTACGTACTAGTTGTCACCATAAAAAATGGTTAGACAACATACCATACAATCAATTCAATAGGATAAAGAGGAACTGCAGTAAGTCAATAGACTACGAAAGAGAAAGCCTCACTTTGACCAAACAATTCAAAGAAAAAGGGTATCAAGAAAACATAATGAAAAATGCTAAGGCACGGTGTGACAAGAAAAATAGAAATGAACTGTTGGAAAACAAACAAAAGAAAAAAACAAATCTCATCTGATAACAATTTTATTCAATTTATCACGACATACAATAACTCCAACAAGGAACTGGAATCAATAATACGAAAACACTGGCACATACTTCGTAAGGATAAGGATCTTCTGGAACACCTATCTGTAAATCCACGCATAATTTATAAAAAACCACATACAATCAAACAAATGCTAGTACCCAGTTGCTTACCATTTAAAGAACAGAAACAAACGTTAGACCCTTTCAAAACTGGAATAACAGATGGATTCTTTCCTTGTAAAACATGCAAAGGATGCAAAACGAGCAAAACTAATAAAAGAAAAGTTACTAATTTTAAATCCAATGTGACTAATGTAGAATTTGCCATTAAGGACACAATAAGGTGCAATAGCAACAATGTTATATATATGTTACAATGCCCCTGTAACTTGCAATATGTAGGAAGAACAAATAGAAAATTGAAAACACGAATAGGAGAACATATGAATAGTATTAAAAAAGGGCTAATGACACACAGTGTATCGGCACACTTTAAAACATATCATAATTCCGATCCCTCTCTACAGCGATTTACTGGTATAATTTTGAAAAAAATACATTGGTGCGGGAGTGACATAGTTAATGTAATTTCAAGAGAAGAGACTCTCTGGATACATAAACTAAAAGCACTAGCACCACACGGTCTTAATATAGACATTGATCTAAAATGTTTTTTAAAAGATTAGTAGAAATAAATATTTTTACTAATATTAATATTGTGTATAATTTATTCAAAACGTTTTAAAATGTATTTAATGTTTATTAGTTTGTGCAATTAATTATGCAAATGTTGAAACGAATGAGCAACCAAGGCTATTTAAGTAATGGAAAAAAACATGGCGTCTGCCCCTGAGGAAGTATATGTTATACGAAATGCGTTGGGCTTTTACTAAACAAATAAGGAGAGATCCCATAGCAGCACACTGAAAGAAACTTTGGCGTCCCAGCGCACGCTGCAGGGCCTTGGAGCGCACGATCTTTGGACTGCCAGCGCGAGTCTGCGAATCGGTTCTGCCTAACGATCGCCGAAATTGACGAACACCATCCGTAGGAGAAGAAGGCTCTCTCCCTCCATAGAAACACTTTCCCCTACCTGCCATTCGGTGAGTACAATCGCTCTCGGAGCACTTCCTGAGAATTCTGGCCATATTACACTAGTGCAGCTGTTTGTTACAGGTACACTCTGAGGATTGACTGCATTATCTGACCAGAATCAGAGATTTTCGTTGCAATCCTTACATCGAAACCTTGTGAGTAGATCCAATTAGCAGATACCATCTTAAAGAAAACTGTAATGCACTATATACATCCTTTATTTTTATTCAGATAAGTTGGGACCTAATATCCACTCAGCGCACCAAACCGAATTACTTTAGATGGGGTTTTTTGCCTTCCTCTGGATCAACTGGCAGTTAGGCTTGTTAAAAAAAGTTAAAAGGTTGAACTTGATGGGCGTGTGTCTTTTTTCAACCTAACTTACTATGTTACTATGTAACTACCTGTCAGGAGCGCCGGGCGGCGTGTCCTTCCCCGGCGCTGAAGAATCCAAGATAACGGCGCCCATCAGTCCCATGTGGGTACCGGCACCAGCGTAGGGACGCCAGCATCAAAACGCAGGCGTTGACGAGGCTCGGCAATCCCATTTTGGACAAGTGTTGGAGGCGATCCTGGAGAAGTTGTCCATTCTTACGCCAGTAACACCAACGCCAGTTCCAGTCGCTGCAGTCGTGGCTCCACGTTATTCCACTGCTAGTCCACATATTCCGGCAACTCCTCTCTACAGTGGAGATACCCAAGCATGTCGTGGTTTTGTGAACCAGTGCCAGATCCAGTTTGTGCTGCAACCCACACAATTCGAGTCCATACAAGCCAAGGTGGGATTTGTAATTACTCGTCTGGCTGGGAAAGCGCTCGAATGGGCATCTCTGCACTGGTAGAAGGAGTCTCCTCTAATTGAAGATGCTAAAGCTTTCCTCCAGGAGTTCCGGACTGTGTTTGATGCTCCTGGTTGGGTGACGACCGCTTCATCTCGGCTGTTTCAGATTCTCCAGTGGAGTCTCAGAGTTGATGAATATGCTATTGAATTCCGTACGCTTGCTGCAGAGACTAGTTGGAACAACGAAACCTACCATGCTGCCTTCTACAATGGGCTCTCTCTCCGCCTTAAAGATGATCTGGTCTCCCGTGAATTGCCTACACTGCTGGAAGATCTCATTGCTTTGGCTGTCAAGGTGGACACTCGGCAAAGAGAGCATCAGGTGGATAAGGACTGTATCAAGAGATTCCAACCTACATTGGCTCCCCGCTTCCAAAGACCCCTGTTGCCTCCGTCACCCCAGCAGCCTTCTGTTATTCCTCCGGAGGAACCCATGCAGATCGGAAGGGCACATCTCTCCGAGCAGGAAAAACTCCGGAGGCGTTTGGCAGGACTATATCTGTATTGTGGTGGTCAGTCTCATAACTCCTGCCCTGTGAAGCCAAAGGGTCCTCTTCTTCAAGGTAAACCTGGGAAGACATATGTGGGGGGCATTACTCCAAAATCCCAAGAGGACTCTCACAGGTTTCTTCTACCGTTACAGATTCGTCTGGCCACTAAGACGATTGTTGACTCTGCTTTCCTTGATTCTGGGGCTGCTCTTTTTGCCAAGTATATGGATGTTCCTCTGTATCCATTGTCTACTCCCCTACGGCTTACAGCGATTGATGACAGGCCACTAACGGCAAAGATAATTTCCTTGACGACACGGGAATTGCCTGTGCAGGTCGGGACTTCTGTTCCTGTCGTCTTGGGTCTACCCTGGCTTCGCTTACATAACCCCTCCATTGATTGGTCATCCTGACAGATCTCTTGTTGGAGTCCATTCTGTCAAGAGCATTGTCTTCCCGCTAACCGGGTGACTGTCTCTTCGACAGGTCTGAAAGCCCTGCCATCCTTCTACAAGGAATTCTCCGATGTCTTCTGTAAAAAATCTGCAGAAATCCTTCCTCATCATCGTCATCATTGATCTCCTCCCTGGAACCATGCCTCCCAGGGGTCGCACCTATTCTCTCTGTCCTGCGGAAACCTCCGCCATGAAAGACTATATCCAGGAAAATCTCCAGCGGGGGTTTATTCATCCTTCTACCTCTCCGGCAGGGGCTGGCTTCTTCTTCATGGAGAAAAAGGACAGTGGTCTGCGCCCCTGCATAGATTACCGTGGACTTAACAAGATTACAGTTAAGAACCGATACTCTTTGCCTCTGATCACTGAACTATTTGACCAACTAAAAGGGGCTAAGATCTTCACTAAGTTGGATCCACGCAGGGCATACAACCCAATCTGCATTCGTGAAGGGGATGAAAGGAAGATGGCATTCAATACTCTGGATGGGCACTATGAAAACCTTGTGATGCCCTTTGGCCTTTGCAATGCCCCTTCCGTCTTCCAGGAATTTGTGAACGACATTTTTCGGGGATCTCTTAGGGAGATTTGTGGTTGTGTACCTTGATGACATCCTAATCTTCTCCAAGGACTTGGAAAGTCATCGCTCACAGGAAAAAGAGGTACTCTCTCGGTTGAGGAAGAACTCCCTCCCAAGTTTGAGAAATGTGTCTTTGAAGTGGCCAAGATCCCTTTCCTCGGTTATATCATTTCTCCAGAGGGTTTTGAGATGGATCCTGCCAAGGTCTCCGCGATCCAGGAGTGGCCTCTGCCTTTGAGCACCAAGGCAATCCAAAGATTCATTGGATTTGCGAACTACTACCAACAGTTCATCAAAGGGTTCTCCTCCCGCATAGCCCCCATCCTTTCTCTTATCCGAAAAGAGGGTAAACCTAACTCATGGCCTCGCTCTGCTATTGAAGCATTCCAGTCTCTGAAGGATGCTTTTACCTGACCCTGTGTTACCCTTCTTCATTGAGGTGGACGCTTCTGAGGTTGGAGCCGGTGCTATCCTTTCCCAAAGACATCCGGCTGATGGGAAATTACATCCATGTGCATATTTCTCCAAGAAATTCTCTCTGGCAGAGCAAAATTATGACGTTGGGAATCGTGAACTCTTGGCAGTAAAGCTAGCTCTCGAAGAGTGGCGCCATCTACTTGAAGGGTAATTGATTCTAGTCACTATCTACACCGACCACAAGAACCTAGAATTTATCCAAACCTTGAAAAGACTGAACCCTCGACAGGCAAGATGGGCCCTCTTCTTCTCTCGATTTAACTTTGTCTTGACCTATTGTCCGGGATCCAAGAATCGGAAAGCGATGCACTGTCCCGAAGTTTCACTGCAGTAGATCGTCTCCCTGAAAGGCAAGAACCAATTATTCCTCCTGCCAAGATTATTGCTTCCCTTTTTCCTCAGTTTGCCGAGCAAATCCTGTTGGTTCAGTCTTCTGCACCTTCCCATCCTACAACAGATTTATTGTTCCAAGCAAGCTGGACATCCTGGTCCTGAAAAGACTCTTGAGCTGTTTCGACGCCTAGTCTGGTGGCCGACTATCGTCAAAGACTTTGTTGCTGCCTGTACTATTTGTGCCACTTCCAAGGCTAGCCATACTCGCCCTAGCGGGTTATTACAACCTCTACCCATCCCCTCTCGTCCATGGACTCACTTAGCTTCATTGTAGAGCTTCCACCCTTGAGAGGGAACATGGTGATCTGGGTAGTCATTGACTGATTCAGCAAAATGGCACATTTCATCCCTTTACGAAAACTTCCCTGAGCGGTGGAACTATCCCAGCTCTTCATCCAATTTATTTTCCTGTTGCATGGCTTCCCAGCTGAGATAGTCTCTGACAGGGGATCTCAATTCACAGCTACGTTTTGGCATTCCATATGTAAAGACTTGGGTATCACTCTCCAGTTTTCTTCCGCCTACCATCCCCAGACCAATGGGGCAGCGGAGCGGGTGAACCAAGCATTTGAGCAATTTCCCTGTTTCCCTCTGTAAAGATGATTGGTCTGATCTCCTCCCGTGGGTGGAATTTGCTTATAACAATGCATGCCACACTTCCACACTTCCACTGGAAGGTCTCCGTTTATGACTGTGTAACATCCTCAAGCCTTCCCTCAAGACTTTGTCTTGTCTAACATTCCTGTTGCAGATGATCAGGCAGTCTGCTATTTGGGCTGCGACCAAATTGAGTGCTCTTGTGCATAAGACTTTTGCCGATCGGAGACGTAGATCCTCTCCTCCATACAAGGTTGGTGACAAGGTGTGGTTATCCACAAGGAACATTCGCTTAAGAGTGCCTACTCCCAAGTTGGGTCCAAAATTTGTTGGTCCATTCTCTATTGTGGAGATCTGTGGACAGCCAACAAGAGTATGAGGTGGAAAAGATCTTAGACTCCAGACTCTCCGGGGGTTCTCTCCAGTTCCTTATTAGTTGGAAGGGCTTTGGTCCTGAAGAATGCTCTTGGGAGAAACACTCTGATGTACATGCCCTTCAACTGGTAAGGGAATTCTACAATCGTTTTCTCCAGAAACCAAGGCTTGGTGGTCCATTGGCCCCCCGTGGGGGAGGGGGTACTGTCAGGAGTACGTCCTTCCCCGGCACCAAAGAATCTAAGATGGTGGTGCCCAACAGTCCCACATGGATAGCGGCGCTGTTGTACCTAACTGAGCAGTGTTGTGGAGTGAGGTAATGCGTAGGAATCTGGGCAGTTTAATGGGGAATATAACCGGAATCTTTGAAAAGCATGCAGCCCAACATGTGAAAAATGTAAAGAGGACAAAAATTGTCCCCATGGCTTCATTCTTTACTATTACCTCATCTCCTTGTTGCTGAATTAAACCCCATGTAACCAGGTCTGGACTGAGATTCAAACTAGGCCCTGGCACTTCAGGTACACAGAGTCCCAAACAGGCGCAACCCTAAAGCCACACAGCAGCCCAAACAGCCCCCAACCAGCCCAACATATAGTGATGAAACAGCACTAGAGGGAACAGGTAGAGCAGTTTCTTTTACAACAATAGTTATGTTGATTATGCAAAGTACATTACCTTAGAGCAGTGATCCCCAACCCATAGCACGCAAGCAACATGTTGCTCGTATTCCCTTTTGATGTTGCTCGCGAAGATGCTGCCGTCTCGCCATACAGGCAGCTGGGGGCTGTACATTGTGTGAGTCAGCCAATCATAAGTGTCTCCTGGGTCAACTCGCAGGAACTTAAACACTAGGAAGATGGTCTGGATGCATTAACAGCAGCTCGTTAGGAAAAGAGTTTTATGTCCGAAATTCTTCGCATCTTTCTGTAAGTATCTATGACCTTTTCTCCCCCTTACTATTGGCAGTCCCAGCCGATCCCTTCTCCTCAAGCCTAATCCGGCACTGTGCAAGCAATATGAGCACTCCCTTCTTTCCAGCCCCATACTGGAACTGTTTTACCCAGTAGATCCCTACTCACTAGCCCTGTGTAATAGCAAGCATTTTTAACAAGAGTGTGTACCAGCGAGATTCCTTCTTCCTGGCCCACCATAAGAAGCGTGTATCACATTTTCACTTTTAGTGCAATCCTTTCTCCCTAGCCCTCATAGTCTTACATAAAGTAAATTGCCAGCGTGTTCCCCCGATCAGTTCTTCTGGGAGCCTCCTGTCAAATCGATCAGTTAGTTATAACAGCGTTATCTTTTCTCTCTGTCTCGTTCCTGCGCCTCCTACTCACTGCCTGCTCACAGAAGGACTAATCGTGAACACGCTGATTACTTTGCACCAGTTTCAGTGCTGCCCAGTCTCCTTTGTGCCACCTACTCATCCACTTGAATCACTGTACCTGTAGAATTTATTTCCAAGAAGTTCAACATCTTACATTTCTTTTTTTCCCTTGTTCCATGATCCTCTGTTCCCATTTTTCATGTGCCACAATCTCCTCTACCTTTTTGCTCCTGCCAGTCTCTCTCCTCCATATACCCTTGGTGCTTCTGTGGCATTCTGTGTCTCGTCTGTAACCTCAATGTTCCAGTGTGCCATTTTGTTTCCCATCTGTACCTTCAATGCTCCAGTGTGCCATTCTTTCTTCCCTCAGGCTTCCATATGCCCTCTGTTTAGTTGTCACCTGTACAGGAGCTTTGATGACGCATAACATTAGGTAGTTTGTTGTGTTTGCTTGGACTGAAGTGTGTGAATATACTGTACTACTGTTAGGTGTTATTAGGTGTTGCTAGTAACTGTTGTGTATGTTATGTTGGCCCTGTTAGGTACGGTACACTATTAGTAATTTTGGGTATTTTCAGGTTTGCTATACTGGTAATTGCTGGGTATAATTTTATTCACATCACTGGATTTGCTATATTTCACACTGGTGTCACTAACAGGGGTTCTTGTCACTAACAGAGGTTGTTGTAAATTGGAACACTTTTACTTTAATAAAACCTTTTGTTTTAAATGTTTTATGCATTTTTTTCTAAGAAAATGGCTGCACCTCCTTTACACAAGAAAAGACGTAGAGTGTGGGAAGAGGAGTATGGTTATAACAAATGCAGAAAAGGCAAATGTGCTAAATCAGTTTTTTTCTTCAGTGTCAGAGTTCCCAGGCTCACTTCATTGCTGCACTGATAGCTCAGCTCTAGCTCTAGTCAGTGGCTGACTACGGATATGATTCATAAAGCTTTCATAAAAATGAATGTAAACAAGGCACCAGGCCCAGATAGTATACACCCCCTGGTTCTAAGAGAGCTTAGTCCTGTTTTAGACTAGCCCTAATTTCTGGTACCTACAGTATGTATTGGAAAAAAGCTGATGTCATTCCAATGTTTAAAAAGAGATTGTGATCTCAGCCTGGCAATTATAAGATAGTAAGTTTGACATCTGTGGTGGGCAAATTATTTGAAGGCTTATTAATGGTTCACATCCAAAATTCTGTTCTAGTGAATGGCATTATAGGCAGCAATCAGCATGGCTTTATGAAGAATAGGTCATGTCAAACAAATTTGATTGCTTTTTATGATGAGGTAAGTAAGATGTTGGACAGTAGGGGAGCAGGTGATCTTTTTGGATTTTGTCAAAGCGTTTAATACTGTGCCCCACAAACGACTGCTTTCTAAACTAAGGTATGTTGGCTTAATTAAGTCATTTGCACATGGATAGGAAACTGACTACAGGATCAGGTACAAAGGGGTGGTTGTTATTGGTACATTCTCTGATTGGATTAAGGTTCTTAGTGGGGTCTTCAAGGCTCTGTATTGGGTCCACTTTTATTTAACTTGTTCATTAATGACTATGGGGAGGGTATTGTAAGTAATGTATCAGTGTTTGCAGATGACACAAAAGTACCCAGCCCACTTAATTCAATTCAGGATGCGGCATCCTTGCAACAGGATCTTGACAAACTGGCAATCTGGGCAGTGGCAAATGAGATTGAATGTTGATAAATGTGCTAAATCAGTTATTTTCTTCAGTGTATACAGTAGAGGAGTTATGTACCTGGGATGTAAAAATATCCAAGCCACTTATACCCTTAATGGGACTGCACTAGGCAATTCCATAATGGAATAGGACTGGAATAGGACCTTGGAGTCCTTGTAGATAATACACTTGGCTGTAGCAAGCAATGCCAGTCAGCAGCATCAAGGGCAAATAAGGTCTTGAGCTGTATTAAAAGGGGCATTGATTCAAGGCAGGAAGGGTTCATTCTTCCACTGTATAGAGCACTGGTCTCCAATGGTCAATGTCATGCCAGGGCCACCTTGCACTGGCGTTTTAAAAGTTAATACTGTAATTACTCAGTCTCAGGCTCACACAGAGACCCTTTATTGTATATCTCACCAGGGGGCTGTGGAAAGGTGACATCCATATCTGTCATCTGAGACGGTCTGGAGCCACACCATTTGGGCAAGGAAGCTGGGCCAGTCTGTTCTTTGATCGGCTGATCAAAGAACAGAGCTGTGGACCTAGAGCAGCAGGGGGGGGGGTAGCTAGTAGAAAATTATGGATTATAGGAAAGTATCCATATCTCCTGTGTCATAGGATTCACAACCTCATAACTTACATATTGGTTATGAGGAGGTCCCATGCTTCCAAACAATACCAAACAGGGCTAGCCTATACCCACCTGTTAAGAGGGCTGGTTCCTGGGGGACTGGAAAGTGGGAACCTATTAGTGTTTGGTATTGTTCTTCTTGCCCACATATGGATCACAGCCTGCCCATGTTTTTATTATAGTATTGGGTACTGGCAAGTACCCATATTATATTAAGGGATATTGGGGAATATTGCCTGAGAGTAGCAAACCCCCTGCAGGGGGTCGTAAATGACATGTTCCTGGGCACTCCTACCTCATGCATAAGGTAATGAGGGGAGTGTCCCAGCAGGAAATAAAAAGGTGACATTCCCAATATCACATTGTCATACAAGGAGGCTCCATTTTTTCAGTGGATTGTATGTCCAGCTTCCAACTCGTGCCTCAGAGGAAATACACTGACAACTTCAAAACTTGGTAAAGTAAGGGTTTTCTTTGTGTTTTTACTCCCTTTTATTTTATTCACTGTATTTGCAAATATGTGTCATCTTTGTAATATCATTTTTATATATATATACATATGCACTGTTTCTTTTAAACATTAAATATCATTGAATACGTTAGTCCTTGTGCTCTAAACGAACTCATTGCCCCTATGAATGCTTGTGCCTACGTGTATGAACTCTTCGTATGTGTGGAAAGGGAAAGTTGCCTATTTGTATGTTGGATAACTAGTACGGTTAGCAGGGAAGTGTGTTTGAATGTAGATTAACCCTTTGGCTGCTGGAGTGCTTGTTAGACTAGTAGGATCTTACCCTGAGTAACTACCATACGAGAGAGTGTTTGATGTATTGTGTAGTGTGAGTTATTACCTGTTATAGAGGGCAGGGGAATAGTCACATTAGGTTTCTATCGCCTGTTAATGATAGATGGTGGCAGCGAATGAACTTTGTGGGTGTTGGTGTGTTTTTGGGGTGTCTGATGTTAGTCTAACCTGTGTGTAAGGTGATTGAGAGACTGATTGTAACCCATTGTAGCCAAACCCAAGAATTAAGTGTGGTTGAGTGAGGCGGTTTTGTGACAGTCAAACATTACATTATTGAATTAGAGAGGGTACAGAAAAGGGCAACTAAGCTGGCAAAAGTTATGGAAATCTTAGTTGGTCTATCCAGCTGACGCAAGGTCACCCATTCAGTTTAGAAGAAAGGAGGTTCCGCCTAAATATTCAAAAGGGGTTGATGAAAATTGTGCCCTGAATACGTGCTTGAGTAAAATATTTGTATAACGGAATGTGGTGGGGGGTATTTTTGAGCCAGTTCCTGATATGTGGGGAATTCTTAGTATATAATAAGGTCTCCAAGATATTTCCTATATGGGGCCAAAATATAATTCCTTGGAAGTGCCTAAAGTGAATTAGGTGGGAGTTGCCCCGTAAAGGAAGTTTGAGGGAGAGCAATGGAGGAGAGTTGCCCAGGAGTTTTAAGGTTGATTGCCACACTTTGTGTGGAGTGAGCAGAGCGGAGGGGACCAGTGTCATTGGTGTGGCGATATAAAAAGTTGTGGAACCTGGCTATTAATTTGAATATCAACCACTGTAAGAGCCAATCCATACAATTTTTGTTGTATGGATCTGGAAGGAAGAACCAGTTCAAGTAATTCAGCTGTGATGCTAAGTGAATCCATAGTCCTGAGAAGTGGGCAAAGTTATCCATGGTTTGAAGTAAGTTGATTAATGACTCATGAGGGGCTGCTAAGTATATCAATAGGTCGTCAGCGAAAAGTGATACTTTTTCTCTAGTAGTGCCAGAAGCTAAGCCTTTAAGTTGGTCAGCCTCTCTAATCAATATGGCTAGGGGTTCAATAGCCAAGAGGGATGGGGAAAGGGGACAATCATGTCTTGTACCTCTAGTCAGTGGGAAGGAAGGGAATGCAAATACATTAACCCTGACAAATGCCCTTGGGCTTTTGTACAATAGCTGGACCCAAGATATAGTAACATAATTACAGTACATAGTTAAATTGGGTTGAAAAAAGACAAAATCCATCAAGTCCAAACCCTCCAAATGAAAACCCAGCATCCATACACACACCCCTCCCTACTTTCACACAAATTATATATACCCATACCTATACTAACATTTTGCTTTAGTAGCCACAGAATGACACTGCCCAGAATTAGACAACTTATCTACAAAAACCCCTAGATCATTCTCATTTAAGGAAACTCCAAACACACTGCCATTTAGTGTATAACTTGCATTTATATTATTTTTGCCAAAGTGCATAACCTTGCATTTATCAACATTGAACCTCATTTTCCAGTTTGCTGCCCAGTTTTCCAACTTAGACAAATCACTCTGCAAAGTGGCAGCATCCTGCATGGAACCTATAGTTCTGCACAATTTAGTATCATCTGCAAAAATAGAAACAGTACTTTCAATGCCCACCTCCAGGTCATTAATAAGTTAAAAAAACGAGGGACCTAGTACAGAGCCCTGTGGTACTCCACTAACAACACTGGTCCAATTAGAAAATGTTCCATTTACCACCACACTTTGTAGTCTATCTTTTAGCCAGTTCTCTATCCAGGTACAATTACTATGTTCCAGGCCAACATTCCTTAATTTAACCAGTAACCTTTTGTGTGGCACTGTATCAAATGCTTTAGCAAAGTCTAAGTAAATCACATACACTCCCAGAATCGAGGTCCCTGCTTACCTTCTCATAAAAAGAAATTAAGTTAGTCTGGCAAGATCTATTATGCATAAAACCATGCTGGCATACACTCATAGTATTATGATTTGCTATAAAGTCCAGTATCTTATCCTTTAATAACCCTTCAAAAAGCTTTCATACTACAGACTAACTGGCCTATAATTTTGAGGCTGAGAACGGGATCCTTTTTTGAAAAGAGGCACCAAATTAGCAATTCACCAGTCTCTTAGTACTATGCCAGACTTAAATGAATCCTGAAAAATTAAGTAAAGAGGTTTGGCAATCACAGAGCTAAGCTTGCTAAGTACCCTGGGATGAATACCATCTGGCCCCGGACCTTTGTTTATCTTAACATGTTCTAGTCTCTTTTGAATTTCCTCATGTGTGAACCATGCATCATTAGTTGTATTACTAGAATTGGGACTATTAAGAAGGAAACCTTCAATAACTGGTTCCTCATTTGTGTAGACAGACGGAAAATATGAATTCAGAATATGCGCTTTTAATTTGTTTTCATCAACCAGCTGACCCCCCTGTTCTGTCCTCACTACGTGTTACCCTGGGGTAGTGTGTAGCTTGACATGCAGCTAAACTCCTTCCTTCATTAACCCACTGACACAGGTTATTGAGCTTCAGTTTATTAACAAAGGGCAAGGTATAAAACTAGAGAAAATAGAAAAAGACAGTGCTTAGTAAGCTGTACAATATAATATATTTAAATGCATAAACACTGTGTAGCATATGTTAACTAAAAGGGGAGAGAGGCATCTGCATATAATATAAGACCTAGATACCTAGAGAAACATATACTGTATAGCAGGGCCATGAGGTAGCTGCATATAAACAGAGATAAACTTGCATATAAATGCACAAAACAAGTAAATAGATAGGCTTGGGCTATAAACAATACCTACCAACGATGCTACCATGATGGATGGGGTAGGATTGCTGCGGATAGTGATGAGCTAGCTGTGTACACTATGAAGATGGCAGCTACAGTGATCATTTCCTGGTATTACACAGGATCACATGGTAGGAGTATGGTGGCCTAAGAAAGACATTTCTATAGAAAAGGCATAACCATACAAATGAATGACAAGTTGATGCAATTCAAACTATAAAACAATGCTGGGGGCATAACACTCCCCGTCTGATACTGTAAGATATTATCCATTGTCAAGTTCTCTGGAAGAGAGTGGTAACACCAGTCCAGAATTTGGTCTGAGGTAAAGTTCGGTCTCATGCTGCCTTGTGAACTTGGCAGCCACTTTTGAAAGTCTATTCGGACCAACAAGTGGACAAAGCTTCCACAGGACACTGTCTTTGGAGACAAGTTGTTTGCCTTGGATGTGCTCAAGCTCTTTAGAAGATGTTTCCTGCTGTACATTGAGAACAATGGCTGGTGCTTGCTTAAGCTCATTTGGTGTCTTTGGACAGTAGTGCCAACCTTTGTAGTTGTTGGAGGTTGGAAGGAAATGTTTCTTAAAGAACTTTGCTATGTGAAGCAGACTGTCTGTGAAGAATTCAGCCTCATGATGAGGTCAGCCATTTCCACTGCTAAAACAGCTGCACAAAGTTCTAGTCTGGGTATAGTGTGTTCTGGCTGTGGAGCTAGTCTTGCTTTGCCCATAACAAATCCTATATGGCACTGACCTTGGGCACAGTCTTAAGGTGGCCATACACGGGCCGATAAAAGCTGCCGACAGACCGAGTCGGCAGCTTATTGGCCCGTGTATGGGGGCCCCCGACGGGCTTCCCCGATCGAGATCTGGCCGAAAGTCGGCCAGATCTCGATCGGATGGGATTAAAAATCCCGTCGGATCGCGGCCGCATCTGTTCGTTGATGCGGTCCCGCGATCCGACCGCCCGTTTGGCGAACGCTAGGATCCGATCGTTGGGCCCTAGGGCCCACGATCGGATCAGCCCGATATTGCCCACCTCAAGGTGGGCATATCGGAGGGAGATCCGCTCGTTTGGCGACATCGCCAAACGAGCGGATCTATCCGTGTATGGCCACCTTTAAGGTAAGCCACAGCAGCTATTGCTTTGGTTGACGCATCACAGAATACACAGAGTTTCCTTTCTTTAATTCCTGCAGGAGGAGTAGAAGAGTATTGCCTTGGAATGTGTATGATAGACAGTGTCTCTAAAGAGTCTCTCGATTCTATCCACACTTGTTCTTTTTCTGATGGAAGCGGTGAATCCCAGTGACAAGATTCTGTTGTTAAGTCCTGGAGTAGAGCTTTGCCTTGAATGGTCACTGGAGCTGCAAACCCTAGAGGGCCATACAAACTATTTACTATAGAAAGTACTCCTCTGTGTGTGAAGGGTTTCTCATCCTTGTTCACTTGAAATGTAAACGTGTCAAATTTTAAGTCCTAGTTTAGGCCAAGGCTGCGTTGGACAGGTAAGGTGTCTGTTCCCAAATCTAAGTCTTTGAAGTCACTAGCATTATCTTGGAATGGGAAGGCTTTCATTACCTGTATGTTGTTAGATACTATTTTGTGAAGTCTGAGGTTGGAGCAGGCCAGCATGTCTTTTGTTCTCTTAAGTAAACTGATTGCTGTGTCCTCAGAGGGTGATAATTTGAGACCATCATCTACATAAAAGTCTCTCTCTACAAAATGTCTGACATCTTTGCCATAGTCTACTTCTCCTTCTTGGGCAGACAGTCTGAGTCCATATATTGCTACTGCAGGGGAAGGACTGTTTGCAAACACATGATCTTTCATGCGGTACTCTAAGGTACCTGTGGCTGGTTCATTGTCTTTGAACCAGAAGAATCTCAAGAAGTTCCTATGGTCTACTCTCACAAGAAAGCTATGGAACATTTTGCTGGATGTCTGCTATGAAAGCAACAGAGTCTCTACAAAAGCGTATGAGTACTCCCAAGAGTTTGTTGTTGAGTTCTGGACCTGTTAAAAGTACATTGTTTAGGGAGACTCCATTGTATTTGGAACTGGAGTCAAACACGACTCTGATCTGACCTGGCTTCTTTGGGTTGTATACCCCAAAGATTGGCAAGTACCAGCATTCTTCTTTCTTTTCAATACTGGGAGCTACGTCTGCATGTCCATTCTCAAATATCATTCTCATGAATGTAAAGAAGTGCTCTCTCATCTCTGGTTTCTTTTGGAGAGTGCGTGTGAGAGAAATGAAACGTTTGAGTGCCTCTTCCATATTATTAGGAAGAGAATGTCTTTGTGGTTTGAAGGGAAGAGGAGCTACCCAGCTGTTGACATTGTCTTTACACATACTTTGCTCCATGATCTCTAGGAAGGTTTTGTCTTCAATGGATAAAGCCAGCTGGTTGTCATCTTTGGATCTCTGTAAGACATTGCAGCCTAAGTGATCCTCATCCTCACTGCAAGGGTAGCTGTTACAACAAGGGTTTCCTAAGAAGTTGGTTAGCTGTGAGTTATTCTCAGTTTCTTTGACCAGAAAACGATTTGGACATGATTGGAAGAGAGAAGGGTGACCATTCTCTAGTGTGTTTGTATACAAAGTGTTGATGCTAGTTGGTCTGTGTACACCTCCCAGGCAAACTTCTCCTATGATGACCCATCCAAGGTCTAGCTTCTGTGCGTAGGGCGCATTGGGAGGCCCATTTATCTGGTCCCTTGCTTTGTGGACTTGTAGGATATCTCTTCCAAGAAGAAGCATTTTCTGGGCCTTGGGGTCGAGTTCTGGGATCAAATGCATTAAACGTTTCAGGTGCACATGATGCTTAGTCACATCTGGTGTAGGAATTTCGGATCTGTTATCAGGAATCCGATTGCATTTGGTTATAGTTGGCATGGGCAAGTGTATTTGTCCATCTATGGACTCTTACAGATGCTTTTCTCCCTGCTGTCTCAATAACTTCTGCACAAGTTTTGAGGGAGTATGGGGTGCTTGGGCCCTTGATATTGAATACATCAAAGAAGGCTGGACATGCTAGAGATCTGTTGCTCTGATCATCCATAATTGCATAAAGCTTGATGGCTTTATCCCTTTGGCCTGTCGGGTACGCTCTGACTAAGCAAATCTTGGAGCAGGATCTGCCACAGATTGCTCCTTTACAGATTTCTGTACATTGGGAAGTGACTTCTGGTATGGATGTAACAGTGTCAACTTGCTCCCCGCCATGCTCGCTAACACCCTTGGCATAAGATACAGTTCATGGGGCTGGCCCAGGGTGTAAAGCTGTGTTGTGGTGTGTGCTGTCACATTCTGTGCATTTTACACTGACCTTACAGTCCTTGGCAAGATGATCTGTAGATGAGCAGCACTTGTAGCAGATGTTGTTTTCTTTTAAGAAGGCTTTGCAGTCCACTATGGACTTTTCTCTGAAGCCTCTGCATTTCAGAAGGGGGTGAGGTTTCTGGTGTAGTGGACACTGCCTACCAGGGTCTTTGTTCTTTGTCTACCCATGGGAGATGTCAGCTGATCTGTAGGAAGAAGCTGGAGAGAAAACATTAGTTTTGTGAACTGTTACTGCAGTTTTGCGAGGGTTAGGTGCTGCAGGGGTGGAATGTGGCAGAGTGAAATCAAAACTGGGGTAATTTCTCATCTTAGCTTGTTGGTATACAAAGTCCATGAATACAGTGAAAGGCGGAAATGGGACATTGTGCACTTCTTTGAACTTTGACCCATGTGCCATCCACCGTTCTTGTAAATTGTAGGGCAACTTTTGCACTATAGGGTTAACACCTCTGGCTGTGTCAAGGAATGCAAGCCCTGGTAAGTCCCCTTCGGCTTTGGCTACCTGTAGTTCCATTAACAAGTCACTTAGTTCCCTAAGTTTTTGGTAACCTTTATTAGATATTTTAGGGAAGTCATCAATTCTTTTGAAAAGTGCATTTTCTACAACCTCTGCTGAGCCATAGCACTCGTTAAGTCTGTGCCAGATCATTCTGAGACCAGTCTCTGGGTGATTTATGTTGATTGAGGTGGTAAAATTGAAATATGCTTTACTAGTAAAAGAACAACATAACAGCTGCAGTGTGATTTGGCGATGTCTGCAAATGTCTCTAAAGGATTTAATTAGCCCCTGATGAAGTATCACTGGATACGAAACGCGTTGGGCCTGTAACTATTCCATGTGAATAAATTGAATTTCTAATAAGGCAAAAACGTGCCCTGAATTCTATTTTCTAAGTATTGCACTTGGACAAACAAATCCTTTAGAGACATTTGCAGACATCGCCAAATCACACTGCAACCGGATCGCCAAACCACGTGGGAGAGAACGCCGACTTTGGCATTTGGGAGAAAAGCCTGACCGCTACCAGAGAAAAACTAACCTTTCCTGTCAGCGTAGGAGCACCAACTTTAAAGCAGCCGGCTTGAAGGGATCTGCTACCAGCTGCATCCACACTGACATTAAATTACACGCTAATCTTACAGCGATACCAGGTAAGCGCATTATCGGCGAAATCTCCAAAACGTACTGTGAGGTATTACACTATTCTGCACTCTTAACCTAATAGGCACACAAACGACGGCAACAGATCCGTCGTACTTTTATTTTCTGCGATACGATCTCTTTCTAAATGTGAGTAGAACTGCCATTCAACAGCAGCCTTGCATACAAAGGATAATACACCATAGAGGCTTTGTCTATTCTTGTTCCTATAGGATTCCCCCGTGTATCTTCAGCGCACCTCCATCACCCCTATGAACTTTTTTTGAAACGTGGATAAGTGGATCCATTAACTGAATATTGGTGCAGCTCATCCCCCCTGTCACATTTGGACTAAGCGCAGTTTTTACCTCATTATTAATTGTATTACTGTCAAGGTACACAATCACCTCTAGAGCCTCTGCTTCTGCTATGGCCGCTGCAGCTTCCTTCTCTATGGTGAGCTTTTCTAGAAATGCTTCAAGGCGTGTGCTCTTTGTCCTTGCCTCAGCTTCAAGTCGTTCACTTTCTACTTTCTTTTCTGCTTCTGAGCATTCTCTCTCTGCTTTTAATAGTGCTCTCTTTACCTTTGTTTCTGCTTCTAGGCTTTCTCACTCTATTTTTGCCTCCATTTCCCTCTCTACAAAGGCGGCACGGGCCTTTGCTGCTTCTGCTTTTGCGTGGGTAATGGCGGCAGCATTAGTAACAGATGAGCGTTGAGAGGAGCCTGAAACCTAGGATCTGGTCACTAACGAGGGTGTCCGTTTCTGGGACATTATTACTGCTGGGTAATTGACTTGATAGCAGTGTCTGTATCCGGATCACTATGATATGCTATTGTCTGCACTTGCAGCGTAATTGGATTAATCACCTGTGTGGCAATGCTGTTTTACTGCGCATGCAGTGAGTTATAGTTCAATCTGCCTCTGAGGCAGCCGTTGTTTCACTGCTCATGCAGTAAACTGCAGATCCAGCTGCTGGATAGCCGTTGTTTTACTGCGGTGCAGTAAAGCTATAGATCCAGCTGTTTAATAGCCGTTGTTTTACTGCACATGCAGTAAAGCTGTAGATCCGCCTTTTGGATAGCCGTTCTTTTACTGTTCTGTCCTCACTATGTGTTACCCTGGGGTAGTGTGTAGCTTGACATGCAGCTAAACTCCTTCCTTCATTAACCCACTGACACAGGTTATTGAGCTTCAGTTTATTAACAAAGGGCAAGGTGTAAAACTACAGAAGATAGAAAATGACAGTGCTTAGTAAGCTGTACAATATAACATAATATATTTAAATGCATAAACACCGTGTAGCATATGTTAACTAAAAGGGGAGAGAGGCATCTGCATATAATATAAGACCTAGATACCTAGGGAGAAACATATACTGTATAGCAGGGCCATGAGGTACACAAAACAAGTAAATAACTGTCCGCCTTTATACATAGGCATGGGCTATAAACAATACCTACCAACGATGATACCACAATGCTGGATGAGGTAGGATTGCTGCGGATAGTGACGAGCTAGCTGTGTACACTTTGAAGATGGCAGCTACAGTGATCATTTCCTGGTATTACACAGGATCACATGGTAGGGGTATGGTGGCCTAAGAAAGACATCTCTATAGAAAAGGAATAACCATACAAATGAATGACAAGCTGATGCAATTCAAACTATAAAACAATGCTGGGGGCATAACACCTCCTCTGAAACTAAAGGTCCCACTCCTTCCTGCTTAATTCTTTTAATATTAACATTTTTAAAAAATAATTTTGGATTCTTTTTACTGCTTGCTGCAATATCATTTTCTATATCAATTTTAGCTTGCCTTATAGCTTCTTTGCATGATTTATTGGCCTCCTTGTACCTTATAAATGATTTGGCTGTCCCAGCTAACTTGAAAGCCTTAAAGCTTTGCAACGTCGTTCCTTGCTTACAAGGGGAATATACTGACATGTATATTTATTAAGCAGCATTTTAAAGACTTCCCATTTTTGTTCCATGTTTAACCCTGTGAAAAGCATTTCCCACTTAATATGTTGCAGAGATGCCCTTATACTGTCAAAGTTTGCACATCTGAAATTTAGTTTTTTAGTTACTCCCTTATAGAATTGCTTCTGCAACAAAATCTCAAAGGAGACCATGTTATGATCACTATTCCCCAAATGTTCACCCACATAAATGTTAGAGATGAGTTCAGTATTATTAGTTATTACATCTCTCTCCGAGGCCAAAGCATTTGAGGAACCCCCACAAGTAGTCTCATTCAATAGAGTCAAAGGCTTTTGCTAAATCTAGAGATGCTATAACCCTTTATAAATAGTCTTCTAAAATTTACATTTGTAGAACGTCCATGCATAAAGCCAGTTTGAAACATACAAAAAGGAAAAAAAATGATCAACACACATTCCCTGATCCCATTTCACAAATGAATTTAGTATCTAAGCTAATGCATGTATTTTGCAAAACAAGGGTTTTCAGTTACATAATTATGATCATAAAATTGTTAAGCCACCATACCACATCAAGGCAAACCCCATATGGTGGTCCTAACTGTTTCCTCCTGTGAAATTGGTTTATCAAGCTGTGCTTTCAGCTCTGGAGGTAGTTTGGGAATATGAATTGCATCAAGGTATTCCGCTAATTGTTAACCTTAGAAGCATAAAGCCTATTAAAATACCTAGCATATTCTTCTGCTATATCCTTTTGGTCAGTATATTCTATGCCTTCGTCTATAATGAGTCAGGCCACTGCTGTTGAAGTAGATTTGGCCTAGGTATGCAAGTAATTTACCATCTTTGTTTCCCTGCTCTAGCCATTTGGCTATTTCGTGATTTATCTGGAAAGTGGCGAACATGATGTTATTGGTCGCATGAAATTCAAATATTTAAAGGACTCTGTGTAGTTTTCATTGCCCAATGTAAAGGTCTATTCATTACTTCCTGGGTGCAATTATCTGTATTTCTGCTTGTGTATAACCCTGCCTGTTCTTGATCAAGTCCTGTCTGCTGCCTGTCTTTGACCCCTGCCGGTGTTTTGACTATTCTCTTGGGTCCTGTTAAGTCTCTGGTAGTTTGACCTGGCCTATGACCCGCTTCTGACTACTGTTTTGTACTGCGCTGCCTGTTTGGTATATTGACCCGGCTTGTGACCTTGATTATGCTACCGTCTCCTGTTATTGCACTGCTCTGCTCATCTGGTATATTAACCTGGCCTGTAACCCCGACTACGCTCCTTGTTCTCCATTTCTGTATAACATGTGGTTCCCTTGCCTGCCCAGAACTCTCCTTCTGGTCCTCTCATATTAAGAATAAATATAAGAAGAAAAATTTATGCACTTCCCGTAACAAAATATATGTATATCACCAAGTAGTTTGTTTAGTAACAGTCTCTCTTTTTAAGTTCTCACTTGTCTCACATGAACGGGGTTAAAGAAGAGATACGTCTCTCAGCTGAAGACGCGAACACCGTCCTCTCTATTCTGCCACTGATGTAGGTTAGAGAAAACCTCTGATTGGTTGTGAGTGATAATCCCTGTACAAGCAATGGTAGATAGCTGAACTCACTAAATATTTCCAGATAGGGTGCCAGTTGTATGTGAAAATCCAGTGAGAAAAATACAATGGTGATGCTTTGGTAATTTATTGATTTACCTAGAGCAAAACATATGCAGGAACTTAGGGTAATGCTGGAGAATATTAGAGGTCAAAATGAAATGCTCTCACCAGGTATGATGTCTGTAGCAGAAAGGAAGTACACAGGGCCTGGGACAGGATGTGATGTCACAAAGGGAGGAGAGCAAAGCAATGGAAATTAATATAATACATTCAGAGACACATAATAAGAATGACCACAGGGTGGCAGCATTAGATAACAGTAATAATAAGATAATGCAGTTACAGCCAATTACAATTAAATGAAAGAAATAAAAGCTGGAACAGCACACTCCCCATCTGAAATCCTAGGATTTCACTATATATGGAAACATAAATGTCCATGAAATGTTCAATCAAATACTGGAACCTGAAAGACAAAGCAAACAAAGAAAGCACTTAAACTGAAAATGATGGACAGGAACAGTCCAAATGTCTGGAGTTTTCTGGTTCCTAGGAATAGTCCGGAGATGGACGACTGAATGGAAGAAAAGTTCCTCAAGTAAATGAGTCATTACTCAATGGGTAAGAGAAGAACAATCTCGGATGCAGGCCTGATGAAGGACTTGGGATCGCCTTGTTTTGCGATGGTCACTTCCACCTTGCGAACCTTTCCGTCTTCACTGGTGAAGATTTTTGAGATGAGACCCATGGGCCAGGAATTTCTTTCCACCTTCTGGTCTTTCATGAGAACAAGATCTCCTATTTGTAAGTTTGGCTTGACCTGTTGCCACTTCCTACGTGCTTGAAGAAGAGTTAAGTACTCCTTTTTCCACCTGCTCCAGAAACAGTTGGTCAGATGTTGAATGTGTTTCCACTGTTTCAGATATAGGTTACCAGAAGAAGACTCTTCAGGTGGATTAGGAACAGATCCAAACTTCTGAGTGAGAAGAGTTGCTGGAGTGAGAATGGCAGGGGATTCTGGATTCTTTCATGATAATGTCGTACAAGAGGTCTTGAGTAGACAATAGCAGATACCTCAGCTAGGAAGGTAGTCAAAGTCTCATGGGTGAGCCTTGAGAAGTTTGAGTTCATAAGCATACAGTCCAATATTCTGTGGATGATGCCTATCATTCTTTCCCATGAACCGCCCATATGAGAGGCATGAGGGGGGTTTAAGATCCATGAACAACCATTATTGGCTAAGTAGTCTTGAACTGGATTAAAGTCAATTTGCAACTCTCTGCAGGCACCTATGAAGTTGGTTCTGCAGTCAGATCTTATTTGCTTTACTGGTCCTCTGATGGTGAGGAATCGTCTTAAAGCATTGATGAAGCTTGAAGCGTCCATGGATTCTATTACTTCAATATGTATAGCGCGTACACTTAAGCACGTAAACAACACTGTCCATCGTTTGCTTTCTGCATGACTTCCTCTGGTCCTATGTGCAGTGACTGTCCATGGCCCGAAGACATCCAGACCAACATAAGTAAACAGTGGTTCGGTGCTTGTCCTATCAACCGGCAAATCAGACATTTGTTGATGTAGCAGTTTCCCTCTTGCTTTACGACATTTAATGCAATGGTGAATTATATTCACCATTGCGATCTGTCTTTTTGCTCCCACTATCCAAAGACCTGCGGCTCTTAAAGCGCCCTCAGTGAAATGTCGGCCTTGATGCTGGATTCTTTCATGATAATGTCGTATCAGCAGTGTAGTAAAATGGTGATTGGCAGGAATTCATTTCTGAAATCTCTAACTTAGCCTTGTTTAGGCGACCACCAACTCTCAGCATGCCATGATCATCAATTACTGGTTTCAAGTTGACAATGGGGCTGCTTTTTGGTACATCTTGTATACATTTCAATTCCATTTTAAAGGCACTCTGCTGTACATTACGTATCACAAGCAATTCACTTAGAACAATATCTTCTGCTGTGAGAGGTTTATGGCACATGTGCCAGCTGCAACATCCAGTGTTATGTTTCTCCGCGAGAAAACAATGAACAATATGGACTAACCTTGCAATAGTGTGAACGAGTCTTGACCATCTGGAGAAGCGTTCAAAGCGATGACAGCCCAAGCCAGTCCTCTTTTCAGACTTGGTGACAAGGGTACTAACTTTAGGCTGAATTTCTGGATCTTCATGAGGGTCTTGGAGACTGAGGACGTATTGAGTAGGAGTTTCTTCATTCTGGTTCAGTGGAAACTCTGGACCTGTTAACCAAGAAGAATTTGCAGAGACTCTACCAGATGCCGGTCTGGTGGCGCAATCTGCGGGATTGAGATGAGATGGAACATAGTGCCACTGTTCAGGTTTAGAGGACCTTCTAATCCTTTCAATGCGGTTACTGACATAGACATAGAAGCGTTTTGACTGGTTGTATATGTAACCCAGGACAACCTTACTGTCTGTGTAAAATTGAATGTCATCCACATAAATATCCAGCTCACACTGTTTCAGGAATCATGATGGAATCAAACCCTGGTCTTTGGACAATCCTGCATTATACTGATGAGCCACTGGGGAATCCTAGTGCTTATACTGGACACTGCCCTGAACAGACTTACTATATTCTTGCAACACGCTTACCTTATCTTGCCTCATTAACAACATGTGTTGTCAGTCAAGCAATCAAGGCCCTTTATAAGCCTGTACCATCAAACTTCCTGTTGCTTGATCATCTGAGCTCCTGAGCCCATTCTACCTGTGTTTATTCTGATTCCTGATCCCTGGTTCCTGTGTTCCCTGCCTCGCTCCGTGTTCGCCTTCCTGTGTTCCTCGCTCCTACCTTCCTGTTCTCACCTGGTTCCCGACTCCTACTACTCTGGATTCCCTTGGTTCTGACCTCCGGCCTGTTTCTCAACCTTGCTCGTCTGCTGCCTGCCATTTGACCTCAGCCTGCCTTTTGGACTTCGCCTGCCTGCCGCCAGCCCTGACCATTTTGTTTGTTTCTGGACTTGCCTCTCTCCATTGCCAGCCTCATTCCAGGCCTGTATTTTTCAACTTCTGTGTGTTTGATTATTTTCTCATTTTGTTATTAAATAATTCCTTTTTGCCTTACTATGGCTTCTACTAATTATCCATCTATTCAGGGGTATTACTATGCAAATAGGCTCCAGCCCGGTGGTCACTCACCTATGGCCAGACCTGACAGTATGATCAAGCCTTACAATAAGGAGCCTGCTGTTAACCCCCCTAAGTCACCTGAACAGGATGAACTGCAACTCTCTGCTCACTGGCTCTCATCTGTTAAAAAGTATGAAGGGGAAGAGGGAACTTTTTCTGACTTTCTACTCACATGTAAGAAATTTGCCTCCGTTCCTTTTGTTAAGCAAACCCCCAATTCTATGAAGAGCAGACTAATTATATTATTCCTCTTAGGGGGTAAAGCTCAGGAGTGGGCAGAGGCTTGTATAGACAAAGAGGCTCACTTTTTGGAAGATGCCTGTACTTCTCTTTCCTTTTTAAAAACAACTTTCACAGGGGATTTATGGCCAGTCTCTTCTGACATTTTTTCCCTCCTCTTCAAGTTCTGCTGAAGTTCAAGGTTTTGTTAAACCATTTCAACTTACCCCTCCAGTACTAAGATATTCCCAACTTGTGGGCCCCAAAAGTACCATTCAGCCTGTTGCCATACCCTTGATGAGAGTGATGAAGAGGAAAGCTATTGGGAGGATATTTATGATGAGAGTGACTGTGCAGATAATGTCTGTGATGATAACGAGTGGGAAGATATGGATTCTGATGATGATGAAATTCCAACAGCATTTACCACTAAATTCAAGGGTCGATCGGTCTTCCAGTATCAGCCTGCCTTTCACTCTCTACCTATTTCCCAGTCTGTTCCTATGCCTGTTGCTCATCCTAAATCAGCCTCTCTGGATCTCAGGCCTGAACCTCAGTTTATTTATTTTTCTAATTTATCCGTGTCGGCTTCCCAGCCAGTCCTTGCTCCTGTACCGGCTTCCCAGCCAGTCCTTGCTCCTGTGCTGGCTTCCCAGCCAGTCCTTGCTCCTGTGCCGGCTCCCCGAAAGCTGCCTGTGCCGGTTACCATGCCAATGCTTCAGTTTCCAGCCGCCGTGCCAGCAGTCCAGCCGGACCCAGCTTCGGTGCCAGCAGTCCAGCCGGTTGCAGCTCCTGTGCCAGTGGTCCTGTCTGCAGCTCCTGTGGCAGTGGTCCCGTCTGCAGCTCCTGTGGCAGTGGTCCCGTCTGCAGCTCCTGTGCCAGTGGTCCTGTCTGCAGCTCCTGTGCCAGTGGTCCCATCTGCAGCTCCTGTGCCAGTGGTCCCGTCTGCAGCTCCTGTGCCAGTGGTCCCGTCTGCAGCTCCTGTGCCAGTGGTCCCGTCTGCAGCTCCTGTGCCAGCAGCCTTGCCGCTTCCAGCCTCTGTGCCAGCAGCCTTGCCGCTTCCAGCCTCTGTGCCAGCAGCCTTGCCGCTTCCAGCCTCTGTGCCAGCAGCCTTGCCGCTTCCAACCACTGGTCCGCCACCTGTAATGGGTGCCTCTGCTGGTCCACCACCTGTAATGGGTGCCTCTGCTGGTCCGCCACCTGCAATGGGTGCCTCTGCTGTTCCGCCACCTGCAATGGGTGCCTCTGCTGGTCCGCCACCTGTAATGGGTGCCAATGCTGGTCTGCCACCTGTAATGGGTGCCTTGGCTGGTTCTTCTGCTCTGCTGGCTGACTTTGGCGATCCACTTGATTTGGCTCCCGACCCTGGCGACTCCTCTGATCTGGCTCCTGACCCTGGCGACTCCTCTGATCTGGCTCCTGACCCTGGCGACTCCTCTGATCTGGCTCCTGACCCTGGCGACTCCGTTTTTGCACCTGACCCTGGAGATTCCTCATTTCTAGCTCCTACTTTACTTGGGTTCATTTATTGCCAATGGTTTCAAGCATATTTAAGTATTTTCATTTTGTACTATATCTTCCTGTTCATATTTTGCATCTATGCAATGCCATTGGTTCAAATTTATTTTTAATTGATGTGGTTTTAATTGTGGATGATGATGATGTTAACCTGAGAGGTTTCAGTGCTTGTTTGGACAATCTAGTTATAACATTACTGCAGAACTCTTCTAAAAGAAACTTTCTCATAGAACTCATGTACCCACCTGACCCTGGGATCGCCCAGAGGTCGATCCTTAAGGTGGGGGTAATGTCAGGAATCATGATGGAATCAAACCCTGGTCTTTGTATTTGGACAATCCTGCATTATACTGATGAGCCACTGGGGAATCCTAGTGCTTATACTGGACACTGCCCTGAACAGACTTACTATATTCTTGCAACACGCTTACCTTATCTTGCCTCATTAACAACATGTGTTGTCAGTCAAGCAATCAAGGCCCTTTATAAGCCTGTACCATCAAACTTCCTGTTGCTTGATCATCTGAGCTCCTGAGCCCATTCTACCTGTGTTTATTCTGATTCCTGCCTGATCCCTGGTTCCTGTGTTCCCTGCCTCGCTCCGTGTTCGCCTTCCTGTGTTCCTCGCTCCTACCTTCCTGTTCTCACCTGGTTCCCGACTCCTACTACTCTGGATTCCCTTGGTTCTGACCTCCGGCCTGTTTCTCAACCTTGCTCGTCTGCTGCCTGCCATTTGACCTCAGCCTGCCTTTTGGACTTCGCCTGCCTGCCGCCAGCCCTGACCATTTTGTTTGTTTCTGGACTTGCCTCTCTCCATTGCCAGCCTCATTCCAGGCCTGTATTTTTCAACTTCTGTGTGTTTGATTATTTTCTCATTTTGTTATTAAATAATTCCTTTTTGCCTTATTATGGCTTCTACTAATTATCCATCCATTCAGGGGTATTACTTTGCAAATAGGCTCCAGCCCGGTGGTCACTCACCAGTGGCCAGACCTGACACACTGTATAAAGTCAGCAATCTCTACAGCTAGCACAGTCCCACAAAGTTCGAGTCTAGGAATGGTGTGCTCAGGTTTTGGAGCTAATTTTGCCTTTCCAAACAGAAATCCAACATGCGCTTGATTGCGATAGTCTATTACCTTTAAATAAGGAACGGCTGCGATGGCTTCAGTTGGCGCATCTGAAAAGATGTGGATTTCTTTCCTCTGAGTTGTAGAAAGGGATGTTGGAGTGTAGTATGTGAATCCTGTCTAGTGCATGCAAGCATTCTTTCCACAACTCCCATTTTTGTTGTTTGTCAGAGGGCAGTGGAGCATCCCAGTCTGAAATGTACTCTGAGAACTGTCTTAACATGAATTTGCCTTGTACAGTCAAATCTAGAATCCCAGGGGATCATATAGGCTGTTCACCACTGAGAGAACTCCCCGTTTAATAAATGGTTTATCTGCACAGTTAACTTGAAATCCAAGGGAGTCATTTGATAAATCCCACCTCAGGCCCAGACTTCTCTGTATGGGTGGATTGTCTATCCCTAGATTCAAGTCTCTGAATTCTGTGGCATGATCACTGGGCTGGAAGGCTTTCATTACTGCAGCACAGTTAGAGGCTATTTTATGTAACCTTAGACAAGACTTTGAGTGGTTAGATGCATCTTTGAAGAATCCATTATTTTAATAAACTCTTTGTCTTCCATGGACAAGGCCAATGTGTTGTCCTCTGGTGTTGTACAAAACACTGTTTTTCCTTTGTTGTCATAGAGGGTAGGAACGATATCTGGTGCCTTTAGAAGGTTAGAAAGCTTTTCCTTTACCTCATAATGGTGAACACATGGCTTAAAGTGAGATGTGCGACCATTTTTGAGCACAAAGGTTTTGACTTGAGATGGTTTGTGGCTCTTATCTATACATACATCGCCCATGATTACCCAGCCTAGATCAAGTCTCTGTGCATATGGGGCGTTGTTAGTACCATTGCATTGTTGCACCTTGTGGACCCTCAGAATGTCTCTCCCAAGCAAAAGTAGGATGTCAGCATTCATGTCCATAGGAGGAATCTCACTAGCTAGATGTTTCAAGTGGGAATGATGGTATGCAGCTTCTGGAGTAGGAATTTCATCTCTTTCATCGGGTATCTGGTCGCATTCAATTAACGTTGGCAAGGGTATGTGAACGTTCCCTTTAATGGAGGAGATAAGGTATCCAGTGGCTCTTCTGCCATAAGTCTCTACACAACCAGAACAAGTGTTGAGGGTGTATGGTGTTGCTTCTCCCGTTATGCCGAAGATCTCAAAGAATTTAGGTTTTGCCAGAGACCTATTGCTTTGTTCGTCTATAATGGCGTACATTCTGGTGGCCTTTTCAGATTTTCCTTCTGGGTAGACATTGACCAAGCACACCTTTGCACAGCACTTGGAACCTGCCTCTTTGCCACATATCTCCATACAGGAAGAGGAGACAGTCGTTGTAGCTAGCTCTCGAGCCAGTGGCTCCCCGCCATAAAGTGCGACGGCATTGGTAGCAGCTTGAGATGGTGCGTTGTCTGAAGGCAGGGTAGGATGCATTGCTGTAACGTGCTTGTCACTGCTGCATTCTGCACACCTGATAATAACTTTACAGTCTTTTGCCATATGATTTGATGAGGCACAACACTTGTAACACATTCCAAGCTCTTTGAGTGTCTCTCTGCGTTCTTGCAAAGACTTTGCCTTGAGCCCACAACATTCCTTTAAAGGATGAGGTCTTTTATAGATAGGGCACATGTTGTTTGGGTCCTTTTCTTTAAGGAAGGGGTTGTCCTTCCAAGTAGTGCAGGCCGCAACAAGTGGGACATTTGTTTTCCTAACGGATATTGTTCCCCTTAAGTCTCTATGTTTACTTGTGGTGTTGTCATACCTTGAACATGAGGATGAAGCAGGTAGGGTGGATTCAGTGAAGTCAAAGCTGGGGTCGTTCTTCTTCTGAGCCTGGTCACTGATGAATCTGGTAAAATAAGAGAGAGAGAGGGAAAAGACACATCGTGTTCTCTCTTGTATCTGGAGCCCTGTTCTGCCCATTTCTCTTGCATGCCATGTGGTAGTTTCAACACAATTGGATTGACGCCATGGGCAGTATCAAGGTAACTCAGTCCTGGCAGATGCGGGTCCATTTTTGCCAATTCTAGTTCTCTTAGCAGGTCGCTCAGATCCTGGAGCTTGCGATTGTCCTTGCCAGTTATCTTTGGGAAGGCTTGAAGTCTCCTGAATAAGGCATTTTCTATAGCTTCTGAACTGCCATAGGTCTGTTCAAGTCTCTCCCATGCTGCAGCGAGGCCTTCCTCTGAGTGGCCTGCATGGACTGCTCTTAATGTCTTTACACGTTCTGCAGATTCTGAGCCTAACCATTTGATAAGCAAGTCAAGTTCTTCCTTGGCAGTGAGGTTAAGATCACTGATTACAGCTTCAAAGGTCGATTTCCAGGCCCTGTAGTTTTCGGCACGGTCATCATACTTTGAGAGACTAATGTTAATCAGCTCCCTGCGCATGATGTATCTGGCAAAGTCTGACATGTCTGATCTCCAATTTCCTATTGCTGGGTTGCATTGTGGTCTCTCTGGGGCATGTAGGGGCTCTGGCACATGGGGTTGAGATTGATCAGGACGAAATGATGTGGCATAAGGATTAAGCTGTGGTTTAGTCTCTGGAGCGTTAGCCCGCTTGATGCTAGAAATTACCTTATTACTGGGGTTTGATGATTTCTGGTACTCTGTAGGTTTACCCAGTTGGCGATTTAGAAGTGGAGTTGGTACATGCGATTTAGCGGGAGGAGCAGGCGATGGTTGCCTTAGCACGTATCTGGCAGTGCGGTCGGCTGGGTCTTCCACTTCTCCTGGGATGAAACAGTCTAGGTCGGTACCTTGGCCTAACACTTGCTCCAGGACCTTCAGTTTAGCTAAGGTAGCTGCTTCTTCCCTTTCTGTCTGGAGGATTTTTAGTTGGGCTTCTGCCTCTGCATCTATTTCTGCTCTCTTCTTCGCAATCTCAGCCTCCTTCTTAGCAAAGGAACTTCTTACACTAGCTTCCTCTGCTTCTGCCCGGATCTCTATAAGCTTGTCATGCAACGCCGACCTTCCAGAACGAGAGGTTTTGGAGGATGAAAGGGTATATTTGGTATGTTTACTTGAAGTTGATTGATGGGATCTCACCTCTTGAAAGTGTGCGATGCGGAGTTCTGCCTTGCTTTTAGTGTCTTGTACTATGGCATCCTTCTCTTCAAGGAGATTCTTTCTCTCACTCAGCTCTTCTGAGGCATCATGAAAATTGGAGTCGCTCAGGAAAGTGATGTACTTTGCAGACAGTCGCTGATAGCGGACATAGGCATTAGTTAAGCGATTCAATAGTGTGGTTAACTTTGTTGCGTCGTTGTTATAGCGTAAAAGAGCTGCTATATAGTGTTCAGTTCTCTGCCATAAATCGTTTAAATTGTCACTGAACGCTTCTTTGGTTGCCTCAAAGTTCTCTCTAATCTTTTGTGTTGGCTTGATAACATGTTTAGATCGTACTGCTTGTTCTTCAGTTAACATGGACTCTGCTTCCTGCATATCTGGGTTTTTGGGAGCAGGGTGAGTTTCTGTATGTTCAGTGATTGAGGAATCCACTAAGCCTCTTGTGGACATGTTGTACTGTCTCTTTAAGAAGGGATTTCAGTTTGCTCACTGTGCTTATGAAGCCACGTGCATATAAGATGGCAGACAGCTCTAAGCTTGCTTGCCGACTGTGTATAGACATGCAAAGACTGTAGATTTAAGATTCATTTTGACTATTCTGCCACAGATGTATGTTAGAGAAAATCTCTGATTGGTTGTGAGTGATAATCCCTGTACAAGCAATGGTAGATAGCTGAACTCACTAAATATTTCCAGATAGGGTGCCAGTTGTATGTAAAAATCCAGTGAGGAGAATACAATGGTGATGCTTTGGTAATTTATTGATTTACCTAGAGAAAAACATATGCAGGAACTTAGGGTAATGCTGGAGAATATTAGAGGTCAAAATGAAATGCTCTCACCAGGTATGATGTCTGTAGCAGAAAGGAAGTACATAGGGCCTGGGACAGGATGTGATGTCACAAAGGGAGGAGAGCAAAGTAATGGAAATTAATATAATACATTCAGAGACACATAATAAGAATGACCACAGGGTGGCAGCATTACATAACAGTAATAATAAGATAATGCAGTTACAGCCAATTACAATTAAATGAAAGAAATAAAAGCTGGAACAGCACACTCTCCCTCCAGACTACACAGCACACCTCCACTACACCTCCGAGAATCAAAGTAAGAAAAGAGAAACAAAGTTGCACACTATCTGCAATCGAGCACAAATCCCCTGCTTAGTTTTTACTTATAGGATCTGCTTGAAAACACTCTCATGGATTCTTAACTGCAGTGCGGCTTGGTTACACTTTATCCGGATGCCTCTCGGTCCACCGTCTACCATACACTAATGCACTTCCTGGATGTTTCAGTCACAGCTGTAATAATTTGCTCATTTCAGGCTAGGGGCACACGGCGCGATTTCGCCGCGATTCTGCGCTGGGCGAGTTGTCGCTGCGTTTTTTAAGCCGAAATAGCTTTGCTAACTTTGGCGCTGGCGTCAATGCAAATTGCGGCTGCGGCGAAATCGCTGCGCTAATTCACACGCGGCGATTCTTTTTCTACTGTCGCCCGGAAACGCCCAGCGAGGCAACTTCGGACGACAATAGAAAACGAATCGCCGCGTGTGAATTAGCGCAGCGATATCGCCGCGATTTGCATTGACGCCAGCGCCAAAGTTAGCAAAGCTATTTCGGCTTAAAAAACGCAGCGACAACTCGCTTAGCGCAGAATCGCGGCGAAATCGCGCCGTGTGCCCCTACCCTCAGTCTGCGGGTTTCAGGCTTTGTAGACAAGGAAATCTTTTCCGGCAAAGCAGAGAGAGGGCTCAATGATAAAGTTTAAATTTTATTACAACAAATTTATCCACACTTACTTGTAAAATAGAAGCTCCCAGCCTAATGCTTTTCGTGAGTTATCACTTCATCAGAGGCTAAATTACTTCTCATTTAAAAGTTTCAGTTATCTCCACAGGTTAGGGGAGTTCATTGTCATTGTCTCCACAGGTTAGGGGAGTTCATGAAAAGATTTGTTAAAAACACATGTGAAGTCCATGAAAAAACCTTTGAAAATATGTCGAGGCAATTAATCAAATAGATCCATTAAATAAATTCTTAAATTCTTAAAACCATAAATTAAACATATTGTTTCTTTAAATTTAATCCATACGGCTGTAATATTTTTAGGGATATTATCCACCGAGTTTCTTCCTGAGAGATTATTTGGGCATTATTTCCAGTATCTAACCAGTTACTTATTTTATGTGCAATTCCTATAACTTTTAGACCGCTAGGATCATTATTGTGATATTTAGAAAAGTGTTCAGAGACACTACTGTATGTGTTTTTAAGCCCTTCTTATATTCCTTATATGTTCACCTATACGTATTTTTAATCTCCTGGTGGTCCTAACAACGTATTGCTTATTGCAAGGGCACTCAAGTAAATAGACTACATTAGAGGTGTTGCAAGTTATTAATTGATTTATTTTATATTGCTTATTAGTTTGATTTGATCGAAACTAATGTATTCATCTCTCTTCCTTTTTAAATGTTTTGCAGGCAGAACATTGCATCCATTTATAAAAACCTTTATCGTTACCTACAAATGTCTGTTTATTTGCTCTCATCAAGAAGTTAGGGGCTAAGGATTGTTTAAGCATGCTTAGTCATGTAAAAACGAGGAAGGCGTCTTCTCCTATTATTCCCTGTAACTCTGTATCCATTTGAAGGACATGCCAATGTTTCTTTAATATATTGTTAAGTTGGATCCACCTTTACTGAATTTCGTGATAAATGGTACACTTGGTGAGGCTTTTTTGTTCTTCTTGGTTGCCAATAATTCTGTCCTGTCTATATCATCTATATTTTTTCTTGCATCCTGAATAACCCCCAAACAATAACCCTTCTCAATAAATGCATTCTCCATTATCTCAAAATTTCCCTGATCTCTTGGATCTGAGCAATTTATTTTCAATCTTCCATATTGGCCCCTGGGTATATTATCTAACCACTATCATATGGTATATACCCATTAGTCTGTTTGTTTTTTTATATAGACGTGTTCTTAAACCAGTTGCTTTGGTATATATATTCAAATCTAGAAAGTTAACCGATTTCTTACTGGATTTGTGGGTGAATCTGAGGTTAAGATTATTGGCATTTAAATTATGTATGAATTCCTATAGCGCCGCCATGTGGTCAAATGGGTATCCATGTGTAAAAAACATTTAATAACAGAATCCTCTCAGTACCCAATAAAGAGGTTGGCATAGCTCAGGGCGAACTTACTTCCCATAGCTGTGCCGGTGATCTGCAGATAAAATTCCCCGTTATACCAAAAATCTTCACACCATATCTGGTTTTCTATAAAATTTATAGTGTCTTTGGTATCCTTGATAAAGGAAGGGAGGGAACTCACATATTTTTGTAAAAAATAATTGATATATTTCGACAGGTTACTTGTAAGGTATCCAATCCCCAAAATAATTGGTCTCTAGGATTCTCTAAATTCTCTAAATTAACTGGAATTTTTGGATATTGGATTGTTAAAAAATCTCTCTCGTTATTAACAATACCCTCCGTGTATGCATGGTCTATTGAGGTAAATAGATCTTGTTGCATTTTTACAGTGAGGTTCCCTTTTAATTTCCTATATGGGGGGGCATGGCCTGGCTATGGAGCTGTATGGAGGTCTGATTCTATAGCTCTGCATGAGACACTGGAAAAGCAGCTCACATCACCTGTTAAAAGCTTTATTTAGTGGCAAAATTGCAGGGGAACACTCTTAGAACAACATGGAATACAGGAAAGTCATTTCTAAGAGAAAGAAAGATAGCCCCAGACCAAGGAAGCTGACTGACTGGTTCAGCACTACAGGGCAAGATGGCGACTGCTCTGAGAAGAAGGACCAGCACTATGCAGCATCCCAAGCTCCTTTGCCTCAAAGAAATCCTTTTTCACCATTATATGCCTCACAGAGCCTGAATTCTCCTGATGTGCAGCACAGAGGCAGCGGTGATGACACCCCAACATCACGCAGCCCTGCAAAATCTAAGCTGCGCACAGAGCACCAGGAAGTCCAGGTAGGACAAGATTCACACACACTGACAGCAGCTGCAGCTGATTCAGACCCTCTAACATAGTTTCCCACTTCTGATCAGCCTATCTCCCAGAACTTTTTCAAGGAGTTTATGCTCTCCTTTAGAAGCGCTCTTCACAGTGACATAAAACTACTATCAGATCATGTGGCCCAGTTCGATACTGAAAAAATTCAAGAGTTAACTAATATTGAGCAAAAAATGGCTGACGTAACAATTGCGCATAACGAACTGGTAGACACACACGAGGAGTTGCAGGATGATGTTAAATGGTTAAAGGAGAAAATAGTTGACGCGGAAGATCGCAACCGACGTAATAATGTAGAAATCAGAGGGATCCCAGAATCGGTTTCAACAGATGGTCTGAAGTTGTATGTGAGGGACATTATTAAACCAACACTACCCAGTGTGGCAGACAACGAGCTGGTTATAGATCGGGCACACAGGCTGCTGAAACCCAGCTTCCTTCCTGAGAGAGTGCTTAGAGATGTCATCATCAGGCTACACTTCTACCATGTTAAGGAGGCATTCCTGGCAGCAACTAGAAGAGGCCAAAAACTGCCTGATCCTTATCAAGATTTAACACTATACTCGGATTTGTCACAGATGACCTTACAAGCTAGGAGAGAGTTTGGTCCAGTTACTGCAACCCTGAGGAACAACAAAATCCCTTATAGATGGGGCTTTCCCACCAAATTGTTGATCAGCAAACAAGGAACACTTTTTGCTTTAAAGAATGTAAAGGAGGGACTTGACCTATTGTCCCAATGGAACATGCAGATTGTGAACCCAAGAGAAGGGAGACTTGCACTAACCACTCTTAATCAGCAGCAGATGGACTGGTCTCATGATAGGCCTGAGAGTGAAAAATCCTCTGAAGCGTCAGGAGGACGTTAAAATGTAAAATCCAGTGTTTCATTCCACAAACTTTTTCTCCCGTAAGACTTCTCCCCTCAGGGTACCACTGTTCCTTTCCCTGAGGAGAACTGTCCTGATACATACTGTAGTCCACTGCAGTGGACCTGGCCTAACAGGCCTACGGTAACTAACTTTGGCTGAACTTTTTTTTTCTTTTTCTTTCAGTGATGGCATCAAAATCCTGATGTCACTGCTTTCACTGATATTCTTTCTGTTTTTGTTTATTTTATTTTTATTAACATCTTTCTTCCATAACAGGATTAAAAAACATGGTATCTGATATATATAGAGACTGTAAGTGATGGATCTCACTATAGCAGAGTTGGTTTGATTGTTATATATATGACTTATTGCAGGTTTGATATGACTGATGACACAAGAATTTAAGGTCTTGTCCAAAAATGTGAGAGGGCTAAATTCGCATAGGAAACGCTATCTCCTACAAAAATTGGTTAAAGATGAGAAGGTGGATATAGTATGTCTCCAAGAAACACATCTGAATGATAGAGGAGCTTCTATATTTAAGTTACATCAATTCTCTAACGTTTTCCATTCTACATTACCAGAGAAAAAGAAGTGTGGTGTATGCATAGCTGTAAGGGATTCACTAGGTTTTGAGGTGACAGACACATTTAGTTGTAAAGGTGGTAGATTGGTGGTTGTCTCAGGTAAAATCAACTCCCAAGAATATACGATAGCGAATATCTACTCCCCTAATGAACACCAAACAAGTTTATTAAATAAAAAAATTGAGAACATTTTCTACTATTTCAAAAGGCTATCTAATTATAACAGGGGATTTGAATGCAGTGACAGATCCGTCTGATCACTGTACCACCAAACGTAAAAAAACCCCAGCCACTATTCAATCTGCTTTAGCCAACTTTGAACTATATGATGTTTGGAGGTGCCTGCACCCAAAAGACAAACAGTATACTTTTTATTCATCTATTCACCGTTCTTTTACTAGAATAGATTACATTTTAGCTGATAAATTTTTCCTGCTACTTATATCAGATATCACAATAGGTACTAGAATATGGTCTGACCATTCCCCAATAATAGCTAAGATCCAAATACAGGGCTCCCCTCCTATTAATAACATTTGGAGAATGAATAAGTTAATTTTACAATCTGAACAATCTCCCCCACCCCCCTAATTAAAAAGAATTTAGAGGAGTACTTTAAAATTAATGATACAAAAGATGTCTCCAGAGCCACTTTATGGAATGCCCATAAGGCATACATGTGGGGCATTTTTATGAAGCATAGTGCAATTTTAAAAAAAGAAGTTCCGAGGAAAAATAGATATTTTGCTTAAGGAAATAAAATCCCTGGAGCAGGCAATATTTACTGATAAGAAAGTAGATCTTATCCCCAAAGGCAGGCAAAGCAACGGCTCAGAAAATTAAAGGCCGGAGAATAAGTCAGAGGATCATAAAAATTAAACATCCCACCTCAGGTACAATAGTTCACCATCCGAATGATATAGTCAATGCTCTGGCATCATACTTAGGGATGTAGCGAACTGTTCGCCCGCGAACTAGTTCGCGCGAACTTCGACCGTTCGCGTCCGCCGAATGTTTGGGAATGTTCGCAGTTTGAGTTCGCGTTCGACCATTCGACCATTCGAATTCCTTCGACCGCTAAAAATCGAACGATTTCCATTCGTTCGAACGATTGTAAGCATTCGATCCAATGAAAAGCATTCGATCGAATGGCTTTGATCGTTCGATTCGAATGAAAATCCTTCGATCGAACGATTAAAATCCTTCGATCGTTCGAAATGAACGATTTTAGCGGTGTTCGAAGTTCGCGAACTGTTCGCGAACGTTCGCATTTTTTGCCGGTGTTCGCGAACACCAAATCGGCAGTTCGCTACATCCCTAATCATACTACGAAAATCTTTATAATTTAGGTAAAGACCCCAAAACACATATCCCCTCCCAACAAGAAATTAATCATTATCTTGACAGTGTGAGCCTTCCTAAACTCTCAGAATTCGAGCAAAAACAGATTAATGTTCCATTCTATCAGCAGTAAGTTGAGATTGCAATAAAATCCCTCAAAAAGGATAGGGCACCGGGAGTTGACAGTTTCATAAACAATTATTATAAGTAATATATTAACATCTTATCTAAACCTCTTGTTGATATGTTCAATGAAATAGCAACTCTCAGTGTTTTTCTTAAGGAATCTCTCTCGGCAGTTATAACAACTATTCCAAAAGAGGGTAAAGACCCAACTGATCCTGGAGGCTACAGGCCAATTTCCTTGCTAAACACTGATCTGAAAATTTATGCTCGAATAATAGCAAACATGTTGGCCGCCTTGATTCCACAATTAATACAATCTGATCAAGTTGGTTTTGTCAAGGGTAGGGTAACAAACGATGGAACAAGAAAGGTACTTGCCTTGCTGCACAAGATTAGGCTCTGCCAGACGCCTACCCTCTTTGTCTCTTTAGACGCGGAGAAGGCGTTCGACCGAGTCAACTGGAATTATATGTCAAATGTTTTGACAAAATTCGGTTGTGTGGGTTATATCCAAAAAGCCATTCTGGCCTTATACTCTCAACCTTCAGCAAGAGTTTTGTCCTCAGGCACACTCTCCTCTTCCTTTGATATCACTAATGGCACTCGTCAAGGGTGTCCATTATCCCCATTAATTTTTATATTGTCTTTAGAACCCTTGGCACAGAAAATTAGAGACAATAGAAATATACATGGAATACAGTTGGATAGCTCTGAAACAAAATTGGGTCTCTACGAAGATGATATCCTATTGTATTTGCAAAATCCCACAGTATCATTGCCTAGTCTAAATATTGAACTCAAAGAATTTTCAAAAAATTCCTATTATACGTTAAATGAAAGCAAAACGGTGGTTATGCCTTGTAATGTTCGTCCAGAAATAGTACAAAATCTTAAGGGTTCCTGTTCATACTCCTGGACTGCCAAATCTATTAAATATTTAGGTATATATCTCACCCCATCCATACCCCAATTATACAAAGAAAATTTTGAACCCTGGATAATTAAACTTAAAACTCGGTTAGAAGCCCTATCAAAATTAGAATTTTCCTGGTTTGGCAGATCAGCTGCATTCAAAATGATACTACCCCAATTACTATATTTGTTTAGAAACCTACCAATAAAAGTCCCCAAAAAGTTCTTTACTACCATACAGAGAATGATCAATAAATTTGTCTTGATGAACAAGTTTTCAAGATTCTCAAACAAAATTTTAACCACTCATACATCTGATTTGGGTTTGGGAGTTCCAGATATAGAAAAATAAGGCCTCAATACTTGAGCAATCTAGAGCAATCTGGATTAATGATTTTTCAAAGCAGTTGGTAAGCATTGAACAAGAACAACTCCCTGTCAAAGCCTATGGATCATTTTTAGAATCCAGATTGAACTGGAAAATACAACAAAATATCTCAAATCCCATTACAGCTAATACCTTAGGAATCTGGAAAGAAATGATTAAACTTTGTAGCGGTGATCCACTAGCAATCTCTAACCCCATTCCTTTGATTAACTTATCTAATGCTTTCAAAAATGTATCACTAGACAATTGGATAGATCAGGGTATAAAAACAATTGATGACTTATTAGTAGGATTAGAAATAACACCTTTTGAAGAACTTGTATCTTTATATAACATTCCTGAATCTAATAAACCTAAATATCTCAGAATACACAATTTTTTAACAAAACATCCGTCTAACCCTATATCTCTTACACCCCAAATTAATAGATTACTCAATCCCCAGGTCAGTAATACTAAAGGAACCACAATATTGTATAGAGCATTGTTAAATCTGAAAGATGATACCCCTAAATGGCAGCTCAGGAGATGGCAGGAGTTCTTGCAGGTTGATATTGATCAGGAAGACTGGGAATTAGCACTCAAATCATTAAAGAAAACAACACATTGTGTTTCCCACCATGAAAATTTCATTAAAATAACCTGGCAATGGTACATGACACCTGAAAAAAATAGCCAAATTTGATAATAAAACATCCCCATTATGTTGGAGGAACTGTAATCAAGTGGGTTCTTTGATGCACATTTTCTGGCTCTGCCCAAGGATACAAAAAATTTGGGAAGAATTGGAAAAATTCCTTGGACAATTACCCGTGTCACTTACTCAGATACCCCCAGGTATGGCTTTGTTGCATCTAAAGACTATGGACTTGCCCCCTAGGGAGAGACTGATTTATAACCACATATTCATTGTTACTAGAATGCTTATTGTTGAAAATTGGAAATCTTCTTTTATACCAACAATTGAAGAAATTCTTAAAGTGGATTTTAATCTTGAAGCTGAAAGATCTTGGGCTATTAGATGGTGATCTTCAGGCTTTTCAAAAAAGGGCAAGTCTATGGCCTTCGATTTATCTGGAGTCTAAGCTATCAGATGTTTAAATATATTGTATACTCACCTCTCGCTAATAATTTTTGACTCGCTGACTCTGCTGGAGTGTAAAATAACAGTAACATCTTCAGATATCATAACCATGTTAATGACAGCATGTCCCGTTGGACCCTTTTCTTTTGTTAAGTTTTGTTGTTTTGTGGAAAGAAGACTCCTATTGGAAGATTTTATTTTATTTAGACATATCTGTAGTTTCCTGATATGACCCATATTACATTTTCACCAATAAAACCCTCAAAATTGGACTACAATATAGGTAAAATGTGGATGCGACTCCCAGGAACTGAGCAGGGTGGGTTTTAGGTGGCGAAGTAGGCAGTCAAAGTATTTTTAAAAGAGACAGTACTTCGACTATCGAATGGGCGAATAGTCGCAGCGTTTTTGCGCTCGATCTATTCAAATCATTCTACTCAGTCGAATTTACGCCGATTCGATAGTCGAGGAGCACAAAAAACTTCTCGAAATTCAAGTATTTTTCCCTCTATTCCTTCACTCGAACTTAGTGAATGGGCCCCTCAGTGTTGAAGAACCTGAGGAGCCTTCTACTTCACTTCTCTTCTCTAAAAAGAAGAAACCTGTGTTTCCTATCCATAAGGAAGTAAAGGATTTAATACAACTGGAGTGGAATAAAGTTTCCAAGAGAGCTCCAGTGGAAAAAAGAATTGAGAAATTATATCCTTTTACTGATGAGATGCTGGAAATTCGGGATACTCCTCCCTCTGTGGATGCTCCTGTTGCCAGGCTGTCAAAAAAGACTGCATTACCAACTGATGATGTGTCAGCCCTTAAAGGGATACTGTCATATGAAAAAACATTTTTTTCAAAATGAATCGGTTAATAGTGCTGCTCCAGCAGAATTTTGCGCTGAAATCCATTTCTCAAAAGAGCAAACAGGTTTTTTTTATATTCAATTTTGAAATCTGACATGGGGCTAGACATTTTGTCAATTTCCCAGCTGCCCCAAGTCATGTGACTTGTGCGCTGATAAACTTCAATCACTCTTTACTGCTGTACTGCAAGTTGGAGTGATATCACCCCCTCCATTCCCCCCCCCAGCAGCCAAACAAAAGAACAATGGGAAGGTAACCAGATAGCAGCTCCCTAACACAAGATAACAGCTGCCTGGTAGATATAAGAACAACACTCAATAGTAAAAACCCATGTCCCACTGAGACACATTCAGTTACATTGAGAAGGAAAAACAGCAGCCTGCCAGAAAGCATTTCTCTCCTAAAGTGCAGGCACAAGTCACATGACCAGGGGCAGCTGGGAAATTGACAAAATGTCTAGCCCCATGTCAGATTTCAACAGAGCCAGAGAAGTTTTGGGAAAGTTTGGCTGGTTAATAAACGAAGCAAAGAGTCAAGTTTCTCCTTCACAAAGAATGATCTACTTAGGGGCCCAAATAGATACTCGTTTGGGACTCCTTTCTCTTCCCCAGGAGAAGATACACCACATCTCCTTCAAAGTGACAAATTTTCTGAAGAGACCAGAAGTCCCAGCCAGAGTCTGGATCTTTCTCAGATTCCATCCACCATATTAGAGCTCAAGCCCATATATCAAGCCCTTCTTGCATTCAAGGATCTCCTCTCAGCGTCTGCAGTCCAGATCAGGTCAGACAATGCCTCAGCGGTTGCATATCTTAGGGGCCAAGGAGGAACTCAGGAGTTCGGCCCTGTTCAGGGAGACACTACCGATAATGGAATGGGCACAGAAGCATTTATTGAACATTACGGCTCTCTACATTCTGGGTCCCCAGAATTTCCAGGCAGATTTCCTGAGCAGGCACTTATTATCCAAGGGGGAGTGGGGACTGAATCCCAAGGTTTTTCACCAGATAACAATGATCTGAGGTTGCCCAGAGATAGATTTGATGGCCACAGAAACCAATGGCAAAGTTCCAGTCTTTTTTTCCAGGATTCCCTCTCCATATGCAGGAGCAGTGGATGCATTCTCTCAGAATTGGGAAGGTCTATTTGCCTATGTTTTTCCCCCAATTCCAATGATCCTGAGGGTTCTTCACAAAATATTGTGTTCCCAGATGGAGGTGATTGCCATAGTACCCAACTGGCCCAGGAGGCCTTGGTACCCGCTTCTGAAACGTCTTGCAGTTACAGAACCACTGGATATATCCCACATTCCAGATCTTCTAGTCCAGGGAACATGGACACATCCCAGTCCACAAGTCTTCAGCCTGATGGCATTGAGGTTGAAAGGAGGGTTTTGAAACAGTAGGGATGTTCTGAATCAGTAATCAATACACTTATCAAAGCTAGAAAAACAAGTACTCAGGCCAAATACCATAAAATATGGGATTGTTTTTCTTCCTGGGCAGCACAGAGGGATGTCAATCCACTTTCTCCGTCTGTGGCAGAGATCCTGGAATTTCTTGATTGTGGGCTTCAGAAAGGCCTTAGTTTAAGTACCCTTAGGGGTCAAATCTCAGGTTTATCTGCAGTTTTGGAGAAGAAGTGGTCAAGAGAACCCCTGATAGAACGTTTTTTTCAAGATGTTCTTCGAATACGGCCACCAATCAAGGCTATTTGCCCAATGTTGGACCTTCCTCTTGTTTTAAAGTCTCTTTCTATGGGTCCCTTTGAGCCCCTGGAACAAATTTCTGTATGGCTTTTAACACTCAAGGTTTTTTTCCTGGTGGCACTAACCTCAGCCAGGCGAATCAGCGAGCTTCATGCCCTTTCTAGTGATCCTCCCTATTTAGCGTTTCATGAGAAGAAAGTCATTTTGAGGCCTGTTCTGGAGTTCTTACCTAAAGTTATCTCAAAATTTCATGTTAATGAGCCAATTGTTGGAGGTCAAATGGATCTCTTTAATTTGGATGTTAAGAGAGCTCTGGAGATCTACATTAGAAGGACCAAAGATTTCAGAAAATCTAGAAGATTGTTTATCATTCCAGCCGGGAAAAAAAAAGGTGACGCAGCAGCTAAACCTACTCAGAGTTCATGGGTTGTAAAAACCATATAGAGAGCTTACAAGGAACATGGCAAACCACCGCCTATGGGAGTTAAGGCTCACTCGCAGTATTTCGGCCTCCTGGGCAGCAGAGGCGGGAGTTTCAACAGAGACCATCTGTAGGGCTGCAACTTGGGCAACCCCCAATACATTCATTAGACACTATAAATTGGATGTGATTTCTTCTTCTCAAGCCCAGTTCGGGCATTCAGTTATTAGTTCTGCTATCTCCTTGAATTAAAGTTTTTTTGTTCAGCATATTTGCCCAGCCCTTATTTTATTATAGTGCTTGGGTATTCACCCATTCGTGTTTTCTCATGTTTGACGGAGGATGGCCAGGAAAGGAGAAAATTCCTACCATACTTACCGAAATTTTCTTTTCCTGGTCATCCTCTACGTCAACATGGCCTCCCTATTTCTGGCTTAATAAAAGACTGATTGGGGCCTGGGATGGGGAGGGCTTTATAGATGTTAATTAATTAATTATCCTTCTGTCCAGGTTAAGGGTCATGGAAATAACCCATTCGTGTTTTCTCATGTTGACGCAGAGGATGACCAGGAAAAGAAAATTTCGGTAACTATGGTAGGAATTTTTTCAACCTCACTTACTATGTTACTATTTAGTGGCCGTTTGGGCTTCTGTGCATTTGAAATCCCAGGGCCTATTTTGAATATCGCCTAGTCCAGGTCTGATTAAAAAAATGTATCTAGCAGCAGCGGGGCACATTCGCTTGTTTAGAACCTTTCGCCTTGCACCTCTCGTTTTAAGACCTGGCGGCATCTGAGTAGCTGAGGGCTCCTCCCAAGGCCAAAGGCGGCTTCTACAGGCAGAAGCATGAGCCGAGACAAGGGTGCTTGCGGTGCCTCTTCCTGGTTTAAAGACGCTGTCGTGATGACGTCATCGCGCCTTGGCTCAAAAATAAAAATGTACTTAATGCGACATTTTTAATTTTCACACTGCCCGTTATAGGAGTTTATTCCTGGTGCTATTGGAGCTTTGTGCTATTCTGTTTTGAACCTGTTTGATTCCTGTTGTGACCCCTGCCTGGCTTTTGACTATTCTGACCTCTGGATCCTGACCCTTGCCTGTATACCTCTTCTGCTAAATCAGTTCTGATTGATCTTCCGGTTTGAGCCTTGCCTGCCTGACTTCTCTCATTCTCTGCCTGCCTCGACCCAGCCTGTCTTGACTATGATTCTGTCATACACCTTGTACCACGACCTTTTGCCCAAAATACTTTGCTTACAGTTGTGCCCCTCAGGGTCTTGGAAAAGATTAAAATGTATCCAAGTAAACAACAACACATTGGCCTAACAGATTGCGTAAAATGTAATTGACGAGCTCCTGGAAAACCGCGTGCGCATTGCAGAGCCCAAAAGCCATTACCAGATACTCGTAGTGCCTGTCACGAGTGTTGAAAGCAGTCTTCCACTCATCGTCTTCTCAGCTCCGAATCAAATTGTATGCCCCCTGGAGATCCAACTTTGTGAAGAGACGGGCTCCTTTAAGTTGGTCAAACACTTCTGAGATAAGAGGAAGAGGATAGCGATTTCTAATAGTTATTTTATTTAAGCCCCGGTAATCAATGCAGGGTCTTAGACTGCCATCTTTTTTTGAACGAAGAAGAACCCTGCTGCAGGAGGTTATGAAGAGGGACGAATGAACCCTCTTTGGAGGTTTTCCTGGATGTACTCCTTCATATCTTTGGTTTCTGAGGACAGAGTGGATAAGTACGTCCCCAAGGGGGCATTGTACCAGGAGTTCAAGGAGTTCAATGGGGCAGTCATATGACCAGTGAGGAGAAAGACTCTCTGCTGACTTTTTGCTTAAGACATCAGAGAAGTCTTGATAAGCAGGAGGAAGAGAAGGAAGATTAATGGCAACAGAAGACAATTTCAAGAGGGCATTAGTGGGAATACAGTTCTGCTGGCAAAAGGAACTTCAACGTGAAATCTGAGTTGCAGACCAATCAATGACTTATGGGTTATGGAGACGCAGCCAGGGCACCGGGGTGGAAGGGCAATCAATGAGAAGAAATTAAAGTCTTTCAGTATGAAGAGTGCCCATCTTGAAGTAATTCCCATCAAACAATACAATGCTCGCACTGTCAAATCTAGGTCACACCTTGTCTCACTCTCATTATTACTGTTACTTGCAGCTGGGGACATCTCCCCAAACCCTGGTCCAACTCACTCATTTGTACCCTCACTTATTCCTACTCTCAGGCATTCAACAAGGTCTTTTCCAGTCTCTCAGACTTTACGCACTTCTAATCTTGCAAACCTAATTCACATAAAGCCAGCACCCTCCCTGCCTTTCTCATGTGCCCTCTGGAATGCACGGTCAATCTGCAATAAACTAACAGCAGTCCATGACCTCTTTATATCTAAATCCCTTCACCTTCTTGCAATCACTGAAACATGGCTCTCCCCCTCAGACACTGCTTCACCTGCTGCCTCTGCTATGGAGGCTTCTCACTTAGTCACACTCCTAGACCAGATGGCCGTCATGGCGGTGGGGTGTGATTTCTTCTCTCCCCCAAATGTAGGTTTCAAAATCTAACTACACCGACTTCTCTCTCCTTCACTCGTTCACAGCATAAGTTTGTTTTCTCCAATCTCTCTGCGTGTTGCTGTCATATATCGCCCCCCTGGTCCCTACTCCACCTTCTTGGATCACTTTGCTGCCTGGCTTCCATACTTTCTCTCCAGTGAGACACCTGCTCTCATTTTAGGGGACTTCAACATCCCCATTGACAACTCTGCTTCTGCTGCCATCTCTAAACTTCTCTCTCTAACAGCTTCATTTGGTCTCTCTCAGAGGACTGACTCACCTACCCACATCGAGGGTCATGCTCTTGAACTTATATTCTGCCACTCATGCTGCCCGTCCTACTTAATTAACTCTCCCTACCCTCTGTCTGACCATCATCTACTCTCCTTTCAGATACTGCTTTCATATGCACCTTCACAACCATCTCTCTCTACCCACACATACAGAAACCTTAATGCCTTTGAACCACAACAATTATCAACAGTAACAGCACAATCCATATCTCATATCAATACTCTCTCCTGTCCCAATATGGCAGCTTCTCTCTACAACGATGACCTTTCAACAGCACTTGACTCCCTTGCACCTTCTACCACCCGTAACAGCCGGCCAGCTAAACCCCAACCCTGGCACACTAGTGTAACACGGTACCTCAGAAGATGTAGTAGATCAGCTGAGCGACGGTGGAGAAAGTCACAAACTGATCCTGACTTCATCCACTTCAAATCCATGCTCTCCTGCTATAACCGAGCTTTATCATTAGCCAAAGAACAATACTTCTCTTATCTAATATCTACTATGTCCTCCAAACCACAGCAGCTGTTAACTCACTCCTTTGCCCCCCTCCACCTATTAATGTTACCGCCCAAGACCTTGCTCATTTCTTTAATGAAAAAATCGATCTCATTAGGCTGAGCATACCGTCCGACAACAATCTCAGAACAACATGCAGTCCACTCACATCTACTTTGCACTCCTTCACCCCTGCAACTCTAGATGAAGTTAGCAAACTTCTAGCCTGCTCAAAACCCACCACCTGCTCCCTTGACCCCATACCCTCTCGCCTTCTCCACCCAATCTCTGATACACTCTCTCCTGCACTTACTCACCTATTTAATCTTTCAGTCTCTACTGGTACCTTTCCATCATTATACAAACAAGCACTAATCACTCCTATCCTCAAAAAACCTTCCCTTGATCCCAGCTCTCCCACTAACTATCGACCGGTCTCCCTTCTTCCATTCGCATCCAAATTACTAGAAAGGCTTGTTTACAAACGACTGATCCAGCATCTCACTCACAACTCCCTCCTCGACCCCTTGCAATCTGGCTTCCGCCCATCACACTCGACTGAAACTGCACTCACCAAAGTAACCAATTATCTTCTATTGGCAAAGTCTAAAGGTCATTATTCCATTCTAATCCTTCTAGATCTCTCTGCAGCCTTTGACACAGTTGACCACACACTCCTCCTTGACATTCTACACTCATCTGGCATTCGGGACACTGCTCTTTCATGGTTTACATCTTATCTGTCTGACCGTTCCTTTAAAGTTTCCTTCTCTAACTCTACTTCTACTACTTTCCCACTCTCTGTTGGAGTTCCTCAAGGCTCTGTTCTTGGCCCCCTGCTGTTCTCGCTCTACACAACTTCACTAGGAAAACTTATTCAGTCATTTGGACTTCTGTATCACCTTTATGCTGATGACACCCAACTCTACTTGTCTACTCCTGATCTTTCTAATTCTGTCCTTTCCCAAGTCACAGACTGTGTCTCTGCTGTCTCCTCCTGGATGTCACAGCGCCACCTGAAACTGAACCTTTCTAAAACAGAACTCATTATATTTCCTCCAAGATCTTCCCCTGTCCCTCAGATATCACTCACCGTAAACAACACCATCTTTTATTCCACCACACAGGCACGCTGCCTAGGAGTTATCTTAGACTCTCATCTGTCTTTTTCACCACACATTCAAATACTTGCAAAATCTTGCCGTATTCAACTGCGCAACATTGCTCGAATACGACCCTATCTCGGTTCAGAATCAACTAAAACACTGATTCAGTCTCTCATCATCTCCCGCCTTGATTACTGCAACTTACTCCTCACAGGTATCCCAACAAGTCACCTTTCAAAACTCCAATCTGTTCTAAACGTGGCTGCTAGACTCATTCATCTAGCTCGCCGCTCAACATCAGCTGCTCCCATATGCATGTCCCTTCACTGGCTCCCAATCTCTTCTAGAATCAAATTCAAATTACTTACACTCACATTCAAGGCCCTTAATAATGTAACCCCTCCCTATATTTCATCTCTAATCTCCTTCACAAAACCTATGCTCTCAGGGCCAGATTTACCCTCCTTGCCCCCCTAGGCCCAGCTACTGTGCTGCCCCCCCCCTGCGCATTTTCTGGATGTGAATCTTTTTCCAATCAGGACATTTATGCAAAAGTGGATCAGATGGATCAACTAGCAGTTAGGCTTGTTTGAGATATATATATATATATTCTCTATATATAGACACCTTTTTATACATAGATGCAGAGAGAAATGTGTCCCTTGTTTTGAAAAGTTTGTCAATTGTGCTCCAGTGGGCAGCCACAGCATCAGTTAAATATTTAATATAAAATAAAAAAGTCAAATCTTGGCAGCAGCATAATCTTTGTAGTTCCTATTTCTCAGCAGACATTATCCCTTATAATACATGAGTGATACTCAGACTTCCCTGTATAACTCAGCCTGCAGCCTTGTGCCTTTATATGGTCACAGAACCCCTCAGTGACTTCTAATATCCTTATCATTTACAGTAGGGGGTACATTATCCCTTATAATACATGAGTGATACTCAGAGTTCACTGTATAACTCAGCCTGTAGCCTTGTGCCTTTATATGGTCACAGAACAACCCCTCAGTGACTTCTAATATCCTTATCATTTACAGTAGGGGGTACATTATCTCTTATTATACAGTAATTCTCAGAGTACCCTGTTTCCAGTTGAAAAGATAATTTACAAATAGAACAAACTGTGTCTGATGTTGCACTTGGTACTGCAGCGCAGCTGTTCTTATAAGAAGCAGTTTCTGGCCGTATCTGCTGCTGCACAAGTCTGTATGTCAGATAACAGAAAACCAATATGTTCTGCTGAACCCTGCAGCTAAGATGCAAGTCAATCACATTTTGTAAACAAGGTATAAGTGTGAGGAAGGAAACCTTATTCTGTAATAGGTTGAAACGAAAAAGGTCCCTTATGTCGCACTCTTGTAAATTTCTTCTTAATGAAATATAATAATCATTAATTAATTAAATAAATAGAGTAAATGGATTTAAATTAATTGAGGTTTTTAATTTCACCACACAATATATATAAAGTCATGTACAAAATTCATTTATCAAATTTCATATGTAGCCATTCATTTATAGCATTAAATTCATATTATTAGTTTGTATAAAAATATTTATTTCATCTTGATTATCGTAGCAGTAACTTAAAGCATAAAAAGTTCTATATTAAAAATAGACTAATTGTGTAATAGAACTGAAATGGTTTTCATTTTGTAGGAAGCAGGAAAGGGACATAAAAACATTTGTAACAGGTTTAGATCACTTGTGATTCTGCACCTCCAGCAAATCTGCAAGTTGACTATGACATATTTCTCTACATGGCCGATATACAGCAGATCTGCAGGGGAAATGTTAAATGTACATACCAGCTAAGGAACAGATCAGCTTGCTGGGACACACGCAGCACGGCAGAGGCAGCAGCAGCACGAGCACAGAGAGGAGTGGGAGGGGGCCGAGCCACAGCGGGAGATGGGCTGGAGGAGCGGTCCTAAAGCCAGCCGGATCTATCAGGAGCAGCCGACTTACACAAGATGTTAGGGGGCGCCTTCTTGCCGCCCCTAACATCTTGCCGCCCTAGGCCCTTGCCTAGGGGGCCTTTCCCTAAATCCGGGCCTGTATGCTCTGCTTCTGATCTTCGCCACACTTCTCCTCTGATCACTTCTGCCCATTCTCGTCTACAAGACTTCTCTCGGGCTTCTGCTTTTCTCTGGAACTCTCTGCCACAAGCTGTCAGACTTCTTTCCAAACTTTCAAGCGCTCCTTAAAGACCCATCTGTTTAAAGAGGCTTATTCGATGTACCTTAATTAATCATTGCTGTATCAAAAATGACAAAGTGTTTATATAATCCTAATGTCTCAATTGTACCCTAACCTTTTAGTTTGTAAACTCTAATCTCTAGGTCCTTCTAATCCTATTGTACTCTGTAATCGTTGTTTGTTATCCACCATTTATTCCCTGTTTGCTATAACTGCAGTAAAGCACTGCGTATCTTGACAGCGCTATATAAATAAATGATGATGATGATTCCAGAGAAGACTTGAGAGAAATGAGAGCAGAGGATAGTGGTCTGTCATCGATTGCCAGGACTTGAAGGGGTTCAGACAAACATTGCAGAGGTATGGCATGATGTTCTGCGAATGCTCGATCCAGGAAGTTCCCAGCCGCGCTGGAATCGAGGAATGGATGATCTTAGAAGAAAGTTAGATCTAAACAGGAAGAAGGAATCTGTAAGTAGAGTTATGGAGAAGAGGATCAATCCCACCAAAGAAAGTCTCCCCTAACCTACCTAGGCGTTGGAGTTTCCCTGTTTCACAGGACAATTATCGGAAAAATGGGCTTTGCCCCAGCAGTACAGACATAGACCAGCTGCATGTCTCTGCAATTTCTCCTGTTCAAAGAGCCGAGCACCTCCGATGGGTTTTTTGGAGGTCGTCGGAAGAAGGAGAAGACGTAGAAGAAGAGGATGAGCTAGGAAGAAAGGGTTTCTGAAAACGAGGAGCCAGTGTGGGTTGAAACCTCTTACGTCTGTCTTTTTCTCCCTGGTGTTCTCTCAGTCGAGTGTCCACCTTAATGGCCAGTGTGATCAAGTCTTCCAACTGAGTAGGCAGATCACGGGTGACCAGGTCGTCTTTAAGGCGGTACAGAGCCCATGGTAGAAAGCAGCATGATAGGCCTCATTGTTCCAGCCTGTCTCAGCAGCCAGCATGCGAAACTCAATAGCATTATCATTAGCGCTGCGACTCCCTTGACAGATCTGAATAAGCCATGAGGAAGCAGATGCAACCCAGCCAGGAGCGTCGAAAATGGTGTGAAAAGCCAGGAGGAAGGCCTTGGCATCCATTATCAAGGGGTATTCCTTTTCCCACAGAGGAGATGCCCATTCAAGTGCCTTCCCTTCCAAATGGGTGATGACAAATTCCACCTTGGCTTGTTTGGACACAAACTGCAATGGCTGCAGTGCGAAATGGATCTGGCATTGGTTACTAAAGCCTCAGTAAACCTGTGGGTCTCCGCTGTAAAGAGGAGGAGCCGGAATGCAGGGTTCCGAAGCTTGGACTGGAGCAGCTGAAGGTGGAGATACTGCTGGAACTGGCGCCTGAGTGGTTGGTACGAGCATGGATAGCTTGTCCAGTATGGCTTCCAAGCTTGGCCGTTTGTGACTGTTGGGCCTCATAGGCCTCCAAGAGGGAGGCTAGCCCGCAAAAGGCCCTGCCAAAGCCAGGTTGGGCTTCCTCAAAAGGGTCCATATAATATACTGTAAGGAGGAAACACCAGTCCAACACAGTTCAAGGTATCCCACAAGGGTGAGGCATTTCAGAAAATGTTTTTTATGTTTAATTAAAAAATCTAAGACGGATCAAATCGGAAAAGGGAACTAGACAACCCTACAAAAGCAGCAAGTTAACAATTTACTATTATTTAATGTTTTCTCAACATTTAAGTTTAAAGTTTAATGATCTAGTTTCTCAGTCTAGCAGCTCAGTGATCTAGGAGCATTCTGAACTGTTACAATTTGCTACATTTAGTTGATACAAATAGTTAATACGTTTCTCAGCAGTATTTGTGGAATATTAGCAACTATTGTATCAATTCTTACAGCTGAGTTTAATGAAACTCAGGGATTCTACTTAGCAGGGCTAAAGATAAATGTATCAACTAAATGTATAAATTTAAAACAGTTAAAGAGTCGTCAATGTCCCCCAGAGCTGCTTTAGAAGGGGAAAACTGGACTTTACACCTCAATATTAGTAAAACAGGCACAAATAGAAAATAGAAGTATTTATTTCTGGTGAACAATCTGAAATCAACTGAACTGGAAAAAGTGTTTGAAAAAAAAAAAGTGTTATGCCTTTAATACACTTTTCCATTGAAATACTAGTGAGTTTGTAAGTATTTCCTTTCACAGCTTGAAGGTAACGGTATAACTTCAGTGTTTAAATGTTCCAGATGAAGTCATTATGCCTTGATAACTAAAGGATTTAGCAGGCTAGGCTGAGCTTGGAGCAGAGGCAGTATCGTATTCCATCCCCTCACATGATAAGGGGCTGACTTGTCTGCTGGCTATGTCACACACATCAAGCAGCTACCATTGCATGGTGGGAAGACCCTTAGGAGAGCTTTGGAACAATTTATCTTTTTTTCTCTTCTGTTCTACCCTTGGAAAAAATGGATTTAAAGTTCTTTCAGCTTGTCCAGAAATTATTCCTGTCCTCTGGGAAATGTACAGAAGAATTGGATGAGTTCAGCAGCTTATTACCCGAGGTAACTCTTGGATCCTATATACTGTATCTGCCCGTTCAGCACTGTGGGATGGATGTTGTGAGTTTACATATTATATGTATATTAAAGGGCCAGATGTAACAATTTAGGCAAGTTAAAAGGTAACTCATTCCATTTATGAAAAATATTATTGGAGCCATGTAGTGACACCAAGGGCAATATTTGTTTCATGCCAAGAACCTACTAGATAAAAAAAGTTTACTTTTAAGGATAGTGGCAGACGGGATGTTTGCCACACAAAATTAATCTCCTCTAGTGCAGATGACAAGACTTACGAAATTTCATTGTTCCATGATTAATGTATATCACTGGTGGTAAAACATATGCATAGTTACCTGAAGTTGCTTTGCACAGCATATGTTTTACCATCCAGATATCAATGTTGGACATTTTTTTGGCTTCGCTGGAAAAGATAAAATATGGGCAACAAAACATCTGAGGTCAGGCAAGGACAATTAACTGATGGGTCTGCAGATAACACAATTATGAGGTGGGGGTTACTGTATACATAATTTTATGAGCTGAGCTTATAGAGGTGAGGTTACCAGTGTGCAGCAGACAGTGAAAAAACAATGTCCGTTCTAACAACATGACTGCAAACAGATTCGGACTGGGCCAGCAGGACACCGTGGAAAAAACCCAGTGAGCCCCAGGGCTCATGGACTCCCCAATTCAAGCCCGATCCCCCTGTACTCTGGAAATCCATCACGCCATATCTTACCCTCCCCCCCATCAGTGATTGGTAAAAGAGATGCAGGGGGTGCCAGTGGGAGGGTCTGTACAGACATTGTAAAGTGGGCCCTTAAGGTTGAAGCCATGTGGACCCTAGCCACCCCAGTCCGACTGACTGCAAATGAAAAGTTTCATAACCTATAGCTAGCAATCAGCAACCTACTTTTATTATCTACTCTGATTATTTAAATGCTTTTAGAATAATGAAGCAAATGACTAGTTGCTAATTGATCTTACAATAAAATAGTAAAATAGTAAATAGTAAGTAAGGGTGGTTCAACTATAAGTTAACTTTAAGTATGTCATAGAATGGCCAATTCTAAGCAACTTTACAATTGGTCTTCATTATTTTTTATATCGTTTTTTAAATGATTTGCCATTTTCTGCATACTCTTCCTAGTTTTCAAATAGGGATCACTGACCCCATCTAAAAAAACAAATGCTACTTTTGCTACTTTTTATTACTCATCTTTCTATTCAGACCCTCTCCTAGTCATATTCCAGTCTCTTATTTAAATCAGTGCATGGATGCTAGGGTAATTAAGAACCTAGCAACCAGATTGCTGAAATTACAAACTGGAGAGTGCTGAATAAAAAGCTAAATAACTCAAAAAACACAAATAATAAAAAATGAAAGCTAATTGCAAATGATCTCAGAATATCCCTCTCTATATCATACTAAAAGTTAACGCAAAGGTGAACAACCCCTTTAAAGAATGATTGTAAATGAAGAACAGACTAGCATTCTACAGTTTTGACAGTTTGGCTGCTGGAGACCACTGCATCAATAGAGTTTATGAATGAGATTAAACTTGTTCTGATTAGGAGCAGAATGGTAGTGCCTGTCCATATAAATAAACAAGAATATGCATAAAATTATGGTTCCCTGAATAGAATAAGCCATGTCCTTATATTATAATAAATAACATGAATGTAAAACTGTAAATCAATTGGGCTTATTTGCTAACTGTAGGAAAATTTGCCCCAGTAAAGTCACTCACGGCAAACAATCAAGGATTTGTTTTTATTATTTTGCCTCTAGTAGATATTAAAACATATTACAGACAGCGTGCTTCAGATGCATTGGATGCATCAAATGTGCTCACTGATCCGAAATACTGTAAACAGTATTGCCTCTGGCCAGCATATGGCAGTGTTGAATCTCTCCATTCTCCCTTAGGTGGTGTTTCAGTGCGAGTATGCATGTGATGATGTATGATGTGATGCAACAGTGTTTGATCCTGAAATCTATTAATCATATTTATACCTAAATAACTGAAAATATCAATGTCATATCTGTTCTTAACTCAGTTCCTATTCAGTAACTTAGTAACATAGTAAGTTAGGTTGGGAAAAAGACACACGACCATCAAGTTCAACCTTTTAAACCTATATATAACCTGCCTAACTGCTAGTTGATTCAGAGGAAGGCAAAAAAAAAAACATTTGAAGCCTCTACAATTTACCTTAGAGGTGGAAATATTCCTTCATGACTCCAAGATGGCAATCGAACTAGTCCCTGGATAAATTTGAGCTATCTTCCATAACCCTGCATTCCCTCCCTTGCTAAAAAGCCATCCAACCCCTTCTTAGAGCTATCTAATGGATCAGCCTGTATGACTGATTCAGGGAGAGAATTCCACATCTGCTGTCAGCTGTCATGGTAAAAAAAAAACCTTTTGAATATTTAGACCTTGCGTCAGCTGGAAAAACCTACTTTTAAATAAGGGATTAGAGAGATTATTATATGATCCCCATATATATTTATACATAGTTATTTTATCACCCCTTAAAGGAACAGTAACGTCAAAAAATAAGTTTTAAAGTAATGAAAATATAATGCAGTGTTGCTCTGCACTGGTACAACTGCTGTGTTTGCTTAAGAAACATTACTATTGTTTATATAAATAAGCTGCTGGGTAGCAATGGGGGCAGAAAAGGCTCAAGTTACACAGCAGATGGCAGATAAGCTCTGTCTGTCTAATGGTGTTATCTGTCATCCATTCGTTAATCTGTGCCATATAGCCGTTTTTCAATTTCCGCCATTGCTACACACCAGCTTGTTTATATGAACTATAGTAGTGTTTCTGAAGCAAACACATCAGTTTTACTAGTGCAGGGCAACACTACATGATATTTTCATTAATTTAAAACACTTAAATCTTTTGGTGTTACTGTTCCTTTAAGAGCCTCTTCTCCAGTGTGAACAACCCTAACTTGGCCAGTCTATCCTCATAGCTGGAAGGAACTGGAAGATAACAACAGTGATTGCTGCTCCTGCCATGAGGCAAGGTGAGAACCTTGCCTCAGATGGCATGAGTCAAATTTCCATTTTTTTAACATGGAAATTCAGCCCTGCTAGTGGAGCAAGTGCAATAGAGCTCACAACACTAGCGATGAGGCCCCTCCTGGACCTGTTCCAATGCGAAAAGTTGAAAGAGTGGAGTGGGAGGGGTGGGACAGGAGGGGCCATTTTTGTAACTCGGAAATTCGGCCCTACTGGTGGAGCAAGTGCAATAGAGCTCACTACACTAGTGATGAAGCCCCTCCTGGACCCGTTCTGACTCGAATAGTTGAAAGAATAGAGTAGAAGGGTGGCAGCATCTAGGCTTCTGCCTCAGGCAGCCCCTGAAGCTCCGCTAATAATAGGAAGCATCAAACTGGGCTGACGCACGATTTTATAGACAAATCTAAACTGGCCAACCATTGCTTCATGCGAGCAGCCTATTTAATAATTCTGAATCAGAATATGGTGTGATTACAGTGAATGTGAGCATACACTGTACCTCCTAACATTTGAAAAAGAGGGACAGAAAAATCTGCCACACTATGTGCAGTAAATTTTTTGACAAATCCCATTTTATGGCCACCCACTAATTACCATGTTCAGTTTACAAAATTAGAAACTCAGGACTAAATAAAAATCCAGAACAGAGGGCTGAGCTGTAAAAATCATGACTGTCCTTCAGAAAATGGGACAGTTTGGCGGTATGTGTTAGTGAAAAGTAGTGTTCACGCTTAAAGCAATATAAGAACATATGCTATACAGATTGGCCAGTATTTAATTAGTCAAAGCTTTCTGCTAGTTTGTGATTGATGGTTCAAAAGGATCGGAAAGGTGGCAACCCTAACTGTAGGGCTCATTTACAATGTCCCAAGCAGTTTGCAAGTGCAAAAAAAGACACAATCTTCCATTTATTTATTTAGTGGGGGAACTACCAGGGAAGCAGGGGTGTAAATGGACCAGGGCTTACACCCCCTCAGGGCTGCAAATCGTGCACCACTGTAGCCGCTAAGAAAATCACTATGGAGGGGGGGGGCCAGCTGCACGGCTCACACCCGGACCTGTCCGTACCTAGTTACGTTACTGTATTTTTCGCACTTTGCCCACTGCATAGGGAACAGGCCAAAGAGCTGCAGGCCTATGCAGTCTGTTTTGGAGCACAGAGACCTGCAGCTGCCTTCGCTAATACAGTACAGACTGCGTTAGTCAGCGCTCTATTGGACAGGGTGGCACATAGAAGTCCTCTGCTACCATCCGAATCATTCTTGGACAGGGCTAAGATTTATTGAGAGCTGCAATTTTTCCAGTGCGGAGTGTTTTGGAGAAAGGATTGAACCTGCTTGTTTCTGTGTGTGTGAAATTGTGAGTCTGCTTGCATTTGCAAAGAGAATGCACATCAGCATTGAATTGAAAGTCTGAGGCCCACTGGGGTTGCTGCGTCAAGGGCCACCACACTGAATCTGAAGCCCCCTCCGCCAGCCCCATCCCCCCTGTGTGTACTTTTTTTTTTCTTGTAAACACCACACTATCAGGGTCAGTAGGGGAGGTCAGGGGCAGAGCAGGGAGAGGGTCTCCCAGTGTTCCGTTGCCCAGTTTGACATTGAGGCAGATGTTATTGTGTGTATAGGGTTGCCCCCTTTTCTGGAAAAAAATACCGGGCTTCCTATATATTTATCTTTTTTTCCTATCAATAACATTGGGATCAACCATACATTTTACTGGCCAGGTGGCAAACCTATATGTGTACTGTATTTCATATAGACTAAGGACTGCAGAAGATAGATATGCAGAGGAAGACCAGGAGAGTATGTTTTAGTGCGGTGTGCCACACGTGTTGCATCAAAACTTTTCCTGTGTCCCACCCACTCTCATAAAAATCCAGGACCAGGGGTAAAAATTCCTCCTGGCCACCCCCTGGTTCTGAACCCTATGATATAGACCAGTGCTGTCCAACTTCTGTGTAACTGAGGGCAGAAATGTTTCTGGCTTACACGGTGGAGGACCGATAATGGAAGCCTGTGTTGACCACTCCCGGTTTTTAAACCACACCAACTTTAAACTACACCCATGTAACCACAAGACCATATCCACATTAATTGTAGTAGCACACCAAAAAACCAAATGGTCGGTGCTCACTGCAGCGATTTCACTTATCACTCATATGTGAAAAGAGTTGTCATATTAAGACATACCCTTGAATTCATATGCCTCCTCATCCCCTGTGGTTAACACAGCACCCCAGCACATGATTAAACACCTTAGGGGTCCCTAACAATAATTTATTTTCAAATGCTAATAAACCACCAGAACAAATACCAGGCTTATGTTCCACAGGCAAAGAATGTCATACACAGGCAGAGGATTAGTCTGAATTTGAGGTTTAAAGAATGCAGGGGCCAGCTAATCTCTGTAGAGATACCATTTAAAGTTTACACATGGTAAGCAGACACAGCGGGTAGGTGGGGGGCCACACAAGTATTTCAGCACACCAAGGGTTAATCAGCATACAGACAGACTAGCATTTCCATTCAGCATGCAGAGGGTTAAGGCTCAAAGGTATACACTTTCAGGATAGGTTCGTTTAGAGCACAGTGCAATTAATAAAAAGATGTTTACAAAAAGAGACATACATTCAAGAATATAATTACTAACAGTTTATAAAATAAAAGGGGAAACATGGAAAACCTATACTTAGCTTCAAAGGTATAGAATTCCCCATCCTGGAGGCATGGGGAAACAAATATGATAATTTCCAATTGTAATTGGTCCTCCTAAGCAAATTAAATTCTTAGTCAGAAGAGCTGACTATTTATCAGTGATTTCAGGGGCATCAGGTAACTGCACACTCCCCCTCCCTCAGGAATGCAAGGGGGCATGACCAGCCCCATGCCAGATACATTTGATATACAGGTAAATTTGCCGTACCGTGTTAGCCAGTAAAAATGTTACAGGGCAACCCTTTTGAAATAAAAAAAATAGAAAAAGTGGTATAAAGGTGATACCTTTATTGGCTAACTAATATAATCATAGCAAGCTTTCAGAACATTTTAGTTCCTTTTTAAAGCTGAATGCAATGAAGCTGTGGTGTTCTCTGGTATATATACAACATTCAGCTCATAGGTCAAATGACCAACCAACTTGTACTATGAGCTATTTCCCATAACCCTGTATTCCCTCACTTGCTAAAAAGCTATCCAACCCCTTTTTAAAGCTATCTAATGTATCAGCCTGTACAACTGATTCAGGGAGAGAATTCCACATCTTCACAGCTTCACTGTAAAAAACCCCTCCTGAATATTTAGGCGGAACCTCATGTTTTCGAATCGGAATGGGTGACCTCGTGTCAGCTGGAAAGACCTACTGGTAAATAAAGCATTAGAGAGATTATTATATGATCCCCTTATATATTTATACATAGTTATCATATCACCCCTTAAGTGCCTCTTCTCCAGCATGAACATCCCCAATTTGGCCAGTCTTTCCTCATAGCTAAGATTTTCAATACCTTTTACCAGCTTAGTTGCCCTTCTCTGTACCCTCTCTAATACAATAATGACCTGTTTGAGTGATGGAGACCAAAACTGTACGGCATATTCTAGATGGGGCCTTACAAGTGCTCTATACAGTGGAAGAATGACCCCCTCCTCCCTTGACTCTATGCTCCTTTTAATACAGCTCAAGACCTTATTTGCCCTTGATGCTGCCGACTGGCATTGCTTGCTACAGCCAAGTTTATCATCTACAAGGACTCCAAGGTCCTTTTCCATAATGGATTTGCCTAGTGCAGTCCCATTAAGGGTATACGTGGCTTGGATATTTTTACATCCCAGGTGCATGACCTTACATTTATCAACATTGAATCTCATTTGCCACTTAGCTGCCCAGATTGCCAGTTTGTCAAGATCATGTTGCAAGGATGCCACATCCTGGATGGAATTAATTGGGCTGGATAATTTTGTGTCATCTGCAAACACTGATACATTACTTACAACACCCTCCCCTAAGTCATTAATGAACAAGTTAAATAAAAGTGGACCCAATACGGAGCCCTGGGGGCAGGGCCGGACTGGGGGTAAAAAGCAGCCCGGGCAAAAAAAATCAAAGCAGCCCACATGTAAAGATGCAATGGTCTGACTTCCACACATCCACTCATATATTGGGGTAAAACTGAAAAATGTATGCGCATAAAGAGCTGCCTTAGGGGTTGTTCACCTTCAATTAAATTTTTAGTATGATGTAGAAAGAGGGACATTCTGAGACCATTTGTAATTGGTTTTCATTTTTTATTATTTGTGGTTTTTGAGTTATTTAGCTTTTTATTCAGCAGCTCTCCAGTTTGTAATTTCAGCCGTCTGGTTCCTAGGGACAGAGTGACTGAGAGTGCAGAGAGAAACAGAGAGAGGGACAGAGTGACAGAGAGTGCAGAGAGAGACAGAGAGAGGGGAAGATAGAGGGACAGAGTGACGGAGAGAGACAGAGTGACAGAGAGAGAGGGACAGAGTGACAGAGAGAGAGGAAGAGAGAGGGACAGAGTGACAGTGAGAGACAGAGAGAGGGGGGAAGAGAGAGGGACAGAGTGACAGAGAGAGAGACAGAGTGACAGGGAGAGGGGAAGAGAGAGGGACAGCGTGACAGAGAGAGGGGAAGAGAGAGGGACAGAGTGACAGGGAGAGGGACAGAGTGACAGAGAGAGAGACAGAGTGACAGGGAGAGGGGAAGAGAGAGGGACAGAGTGACAGAGAGAAAGACAAAGAGAGGGACAGAGTGACAGAGAGAGGGGAAGATAGAGGGACAGAGTGACAGAGAGAGACAGAGAGGGGGGAAGAGAGAGGGACAGAGTGACAGAGAGAGAGAGAGAGAGAGAAAGACAGAGAGAGGGGAAGATAGAGGGACAGAGTTACAGAGAGAGGGGAAGAGAGAGGGACAGAGTGACAGATAGAGACAGAGAGAGGGGAAGAGAGAGGTACAGAGTGACAGAGAGAGGGGAAGAGAGAGGGACAGAGTGACAGAGAGAGAGACAGAGTGACAGGGAGAGGGGAAGAGAGAGGGACAGAGAGCGACAGGGAGAGGGGAAGAGAGAGGGGCAGAGTGACAGAGACTGCATAGAGATTAGAGAGAGTGACAAAGACTCACAGAACAGAAAGTGATCCGGTCTTCAGCTTCAGCGATGTCCACGATCTTAATCTTAATAGCATCACAGCTGGGCCCCCCTTTAAGGCTAAATCCTGCTGGGCCTGGGACGACTGACCCCCCCCTTTGCCCCCCTGATGGCCTACACACAGCACGGCAGCACGGCAGCACGATAACAGGAGTGGGAGGGGCGGAGCCACAGTGGCAGAGAGGATGGAGGAGCGGTCCTAGAGCCCGCCGGATTCTTTGAAAGGAACTTTCTAATACAGCGATTAGACCAGGAGCGGCCCACTTATAGAAAGCAGCCCCTCGGGAATTTGCCCGAACTGAGAGATTGCCAGTCCGGGCCTGCCTGGGGGACCCCACTAAGAACCTTACTCCAAGTAGAGAATGTCCCATTAACAACCACCCTCTGTACCCGATCCTGTAGCCAGTTTCCTATCCACGTGCAGCCCGGGCAAAAAAAATCAAAGCAGCCCACATGTAAAGACGCAATGGTCTGACTTCCACACATCCACTCATATATTGGGGTAAAACTGAAAAATGTATGCGCATAAAGAGCTGCCTTAGGGGTTGTTCACCTTCAATTTAATTTTTAGTATGATGTAGAGTGGGACATTCTGAGACCATTTGCAATTGGTTTTCATTTTTTATTATTTGTGGTTTTTGAGTTATTTAGCTTTTTATTCAGCAGCTCTCCAGTTTGTAATTTCAGCTGTCTGGTTCCTAGGGACAGAGTGACTGAGAGTGCAGAGAGAAACAGAGAGAGGGACAGAGTGACAGAGAGTGCAGAGAGAGACAGAGAGAGGGGAAGATAGAGGGACAGAGTGATGGAGAGAGACAGAGTGACAGAGAGAGAGGGACAGAGTGACAGAGAGAGAGGAAGAGAGAGGGACAGAGTGACAGCGAGAGACAGAGAGAGGGGAAGAGAGAGGGACAGAGTGACAGAGAGAGAGACAGAGTGACAGGGAGAGGGGAAGAGAGACGGACAGAGTGACAGAGACAGAGAGAGGGGAAGAGAGAGGGACAGAGTGACAGGGAGAGGGACAGAGTGACAGAGAGAGAGACAGAGTGACAGGGAGAGGGGAAGAGAGAGGGACAGAGTGACAGAGAGAGAGACAGAGAGAGGGACAGAGTGACAGAGAGAGGGGAAGATAGAGGGACAGAGTGACAGAGAGAGACAGAGAGGGGGGAAGAGAGAGGGACAGAGTGACAGAGAGAGAGAGAGAGAAAGACAGAGAGAGGGGAAGATAGAGGGACAGAGTTTCAGAGAGAGGGGAAGAGAGAGGGACAGAGTGACAGAGAGAGACAGAGAGAGGGGAAGAGAGAGGGACAGAGTGACAGAGAGAGACAGAGAGAGGGAAAGAGAGAGGGACAGAGTGACAGAGAGAGAGACAGAGTGACAGGGAGAGGGGAAGAGAGAGGGGAAGAGAGAGGGGCAGAGTGACAGAGACTGCATAGAGATTAGAGAGAGTGACAAAGACTCACAGAACAGAAAGTGATCCGGTCTTCAGCTTCAGCGATGTCCACGATCTTAATCTTAATAGCATCACAGCTGGGCCCCCCTTTAAGGCTAAATCCTGCTGGGCCTGGGACGACTGACCCCCCCCTTTGCCCCCCTGATGGCCTACACACAGCACGGCAGCACGATAACAGGAGTGGGAGGGGCGGAGCCACAGTGGCAGAGAGGATGGAGGAGCGGTCCTAGAGCCCGCCGGATTCTTTGAAAGGAACTTTCTAATACAGCGATTAGACCAGGAGCGGCCCACTTATAGAAAGTATACAGCAGCCCCTCGGGAATTTGCCCGAACTGAGAGATTGCCAGTCCGGGCCTGCCTGGGGGACCCCACTAAGAACCTTACTCCAAGTAGAGAATGTCCCATTAACAACCACCCTCTGTACCCGATCCTGTAGCCAGTTTCCTATCCACGTGCAAACGACTTCATTAAGCCTAACAGACCTTAGTTTAGAAAGCAGTCGTTTGTGGGGTACAGTATCAAACGCTTTGACAAAATCCAAATAGATCACATCTACTGCCCCCCCACTGTCCAGAATCTTACTTACCACATCATAAAATGCAATCAAATTCGTCTGACATGACCTATCCTTCATATAGCCATGCTGATTGTTGCTCATAATGCCATTCATTAGGACAAAATGAATGGCACAGTCTCTAGTGAACAATTGGTCCTACAGACATTTAAGATGAAATGGCTATGTGTTTTGGTGGAGTTGCATAATTATGACATAGATTGAGTACTTGATAGCATAGTTTAGGCATTCACGACCAAGCTGCATAGTGAGGTCTATGTGTACTTGTTAATGTCTAAAGTTGCAGACTGTGTCCACAATATGTTTAGGCATATCAACTCAATTAGTAACATTATGTTTGTTACATGGTTACATTTTCTAAGGAATCTTGATGGTAATTTTGTCTATATTTATTGCAACATTTTCGAATAGATACATTTGAATGAGAAAAGTGTTTTTAAACTTTACATGATTTTTCTAAGTCTTCTTATCTGATGTTTTAAAAGATGTATTTTTAGGCACTAGAGGCTGCACATATGGATATAGGCCAAGATATAATTGTCACTGAATAGGTGTGAGATGAGTATTATCACCTCTATTTATTTATTTATTACATACAAATGATCCACGTATACGTATGTGATGTCGTAATGAGGGATTGACCTTGATTGGTTGAAGGGGTTATTTAATGATGTGCTACACTTCCTGTCATTATACTGACGACGACTCCAGGTGAGCCGAAACGTGTTAATACACCATGCTTTCATGACCTGTTGTGTGTGTGTGTGTGTGTGTGTGTGTGTGTGTGTGTGTATATATATATATATATATATATATATATATATATATATATATATATATATAGTGGATAATGTACCCCCTACTGTAATTTATAAAGATATTATGTTACCGAGGAGTTATGTGACCATATAAAAGCACGAGGCCGCAGGCCGAGTGCTTTTATACAGGTCACATAACTCCGAGGTGACTATTAATATCTTTATAAATTTTAAGTGGGGGGTACATTATCTATTATAATCTACAGTTTCTGGGTTCAGTTTTACTTTTTTTGAAGTGTCTCTACAAGTTGATTTTTATCTTTAACTGCAGCTCTTTTAGGTACCTGTATTTTATTCTTGCTTTCTAAATGGCACACGTCTCCTGCAGCTGCCTCCCTGGTCTCGCTCTTTTCCTCACAGGATTCCTCTACATTTTCACTCCCCCTCCCGTCCACTATCTAAAGAATCGCTCCCCCTCTGTGTCACATCATTTTCTTTTACCGGTCATGCAGGGAAGGAGGGGGAGCGAGTGGACGGGAGGCAGAGCGAAACTTTGTAGTGTAAGGGAGGCAGAGCGAGATTTAGGCAGTGTAAGGGAGGCGGAGCGAGACTTCAGACACTGGACGGGAGGGGGAGTGAAAATGGAGCCGAATCCTGTGAGGAAAGCGACACCAGGGAGGCAGCTGCAGGGAGACTTGTGACAGGAGTGAGAGATGCGATGAAGGAAAGAGAAGCCCTTCATCGCATAAAACGGGTAAATCCATTGTGGGAAGTGATTAGATGGGGAGCCCCGAAAGCTATAGCGGTGGGAAGCAAGGCAGCAGCTGCGAGTGCTGTCTCTTTAAGCTTATAATCGGCGCGTTCTGACGCATGAACGCGCCGTTTATAAGGATATAATTTACAGTCTGGTCCCATAGGGAAATGACCAGACTGTAGATTATATATATATATATATATATATATATATATATATATATATATATATATATATATATATATATATCTTATATTAATGCTGGGGCCCTCTAGTGTTGCATACATTTATCTTTATAGTGATCATGTGGCTCCAGAGTTTTCTTGTTGTTTGCTTAGCAGCCCCTGGATATTCACTGTATGGTCACCAAAGGTTTGTTGTAGCCACAGAAACATTTTTGACAATGACTATATTAGATAATTAATGTATGTGATAGCAAAGACTTACTGAGATATATTTGTGTATTTAGGCACAGTTTTTCCATGTGGGATAATACTTGCTTTTGAGACCCCATTGCTCAGTTTTACACTATATGATATATGACTAATGTTGTTCACAGAATATTCAAACAATGTGATGTGGATTCGCACACCCTCCTTTCCAGTAGATATAGATGAGCCTGGTGCGCACGGGTGGAGGCTCGGCAACTTCCTAATGTAATTCTGTGGAAAAATCCTTGCGGCACTCAGGCCTGCGTGAAAACTAAATTTTTTATTAAAGCGGAGTGCAATGCAATGTTTCGGGAGTAACCCCCTTTGTCAAGCATCAAAGGGGGTTACACCCGAAATGTTGCATTGCACTTCGGTTTAATAAAAGATTGAAGTTTTCACGCAGACCGAGTGCCGCAAGGTTTTTTCCACAGTTCACAGAATATTTCCAAATAAAGACTAAATGACTTCTGTGCTTTTGACCCTATGCTTTCTTTTCCTTCAAAGAATAAGTTAACCTTTTTTTTCTGTCCCTAAAATTAAACAGCCCCCTAAAATAACATACCTTAGTCCCTGCATTGAGTTTGATGTAGATTCTGAATAATTAGTTGGTGTCCAGCTCATTTACCCTACTAACCCTAGTGTGAAGCCCCACCCCCATGTCTCTCTGAGCTCTCTTTATCTCTTTGAATATTGGAGAGACGTCTGCTGCACGTGCACGTGGGATCAGAAAAGCAGGAGCCAGCGTGCACCAGCAGTTCATTTTTTCTAAGCTCTTTCTGGTTCATTCATCGAGGAGAGCTCTCTAACTACTGCACTGTAAAATGCCAGCCCCCAAATTCAGAACATGTTTAAGATCGTTATTGTTCACAAGTTATTCCACAGCAGTAATTTGCTTGCTGAACAGGTTAGAATTCCATTCAGGCAGTCCCAGATCTTTGGAATGTGCCTTGCATTGAGCTGTAAGGAGCTTTTAACTATATATATATATAGATAGATAGAGATATATATATATATATATATATATATATATATATATATATATATATATATATATATATACCCTCTTTCATCTGGAGGAGTGGTTCTTTCCTGTGCCGGATGGTTTCTGCTCATGCAGTTCGGCAGCATAGTGATCATGAAAAGAAGCTGTGCTTGGTTACTGTTCTCAATTTATTCCCTTAAGTAGTAAATGTAGAAGCTCTAAGAATCACCCTGTGTGGCTTAATATAGAAGTTGATAGGAATGAAGAGAAGGGTATTTAAAAACGACAAGTCTGTTGGGACAGAAGCTGCATTTAATGAATATAAACACTATAATAAATGTTGTAAATCAGCAATCCGGGAGGCAAAGAAAGAAAATAAAGAGTGCGTTGCTGCGGAGGCTAAGACTAACCCCAAAAAGTTTTTTAAATATATTAATAGTAAAAAAATGCAGGTTGAGAGTGTTACTCCATTAAACAATGGTACCAGTATGGGTGTAACAGATACAGAAAAGGCAAATGTGCTAAATTAGTTATTTTCTTCAGTGTATACAATAGAGGAGTCTGAGCTCCCAGGTTCACTTCACAGCTGCACTGATGGCTCAGTTCAATCTAGTCAGTGGCTGACTCAGGATATGATCCATAAAGCTTTAATAAAAATTAATGTAAACAAGACTCCAGGGCCTGGTGGCATACACCCTGAGTTCTAAGAGAGCTTAGTTCAGTTTTAGACCAGCCCCTATTTCTGGTTTTCTCAGATTCGCTTTCATCTCATATGGTACCCAGGGCCGGAACTAGGGGTAGGCAGAGTAGGCACGTGCCTAGGGCGCAAAGCTGGGGGGGCGCCAGGCACGCGCCTTCTCTGTTTCTCCTACCCCCTAGTCTGGCAGATGTATGGCGGCGTGTGTGCTTCTCCGGTTCTTTTGTGTATGCGCACATTTGGTTTTTCGCGCATGCGCACATTTGGTTTTTTCGCACATGCGCACATTTGGTTTTTCATGCATGCGCACATTTGGTTTTTCGCGCATGCGCACCTGAGGGCATTTTGCCTGGCCAGGCTGCCTAGGGCGCCTGGTCGGGTTGGCCCGGCCCTGATGGTACCTATGGATTGGAGAAAAGCTGTTGTCATTCCAATATTTAAAAAGTGATTACAATCTCAGTCTGGCAATCATAGGGCAGTAAATTTGACATCTGTGGTGGGGAAATTGTTTGAAGGCTTGTTAAGAGATCACATTCAAAATTTTGTCCTAGTGAATAGCATCATGAGCAGCAATCAGCATGGCTTTATGAAGGATAGGTCATGTCAGACATATTTGATTGCTTTTTATGATGAGGTAAGTAGTATGCTGAACAGTGGGGGGCAGTAGATGTGCTCTATTTGGATTTTGCCAAAGCATTTGATACCGTGCCCCACAAAGGACTGCTTTATAAACTAAGGACTGTTGGTCTGAATGAAGTCGTTTGCACATGGATAGGAAACTGGCTACAGGATCAGGTACAGAGGGTGGTTGATAATGGTACATTCTCTACTTCGAGTAAGGTTCTTAGTGGGGTCCCTCAGGGCTCGGTATTGGGTCCACTTTTATTTAACTTGTTTATTAATGACTTAGTGGAGGGTATTGTAAGTAATGCATCAGTGTTTGCAGATGACACAAAATTATCCAGCCCAATAAATTTCATCCAGGATGTGGCATCTTTGCAACTGGATCTTGACAAACTGGCAATCTGGGCAGCAAAGTGGCAAATGAGATTCAATGCTGATAAATGCAAAGGCATGCACCTGGGATGTAAAAATACCCAAGCCACTTATACCCTTAATGGGACTGCACTAGGCAAATCCATTATGGAAAAGGACCTTGGAGTCCTTGTAGATGATAAACTTGGCTGTAGCAAGCAATGCCAGTCCGCAACATCAAGGGTAAATAAGGTCTTTAGCTGTATAAAAAGGGGTAGGAAGCAGTCATTCTTCAACTTTATAGAGAATTGGTAAGGCCACATCTAGAATATGCCATACAGTTTTGGTCTCCATCACTCAAACAAGACATTATTGTAGAGAAGGTATAGAGAAGGGCAACTAAGCTAACTAAGTTATGGAAACTCTATGAAGAAAGACTGGGGTTTTTTTTTGCCTTTCTCTGAATCAATTGGTAGTTAGGCAGGTTAAAAGGTTGAACTTGATGGACGTGTGTCTTTTTTCAACCTATCTTACTTTGTTACAAATCTTCCATTGTATTTAAAAGGGAAAGTATATGTTAAGTGTGATTTTTATTTCTCTTTAAACACTTATTGGTGCATGTTATTCTGTGTTATTCTGTGCAGACAACAAGGTTTCCCTGTATGTTTATGTCAATCAACTCATTCAAAGGCATAATGACTCAAATTAGCTCCTTATTTTCAAAATTCAAATCCAATTACATAGCTGTGTTCATGTTCTTTCACGCTGCAAGAAAAGCCAACCATAGCATATATTGCTTCCCAAATAGCTGAAGTTCAGCCAAAAACGTTGTAAAATGTAAGAAGTGGTTTAAAGATATTTGTAAAAGCAAGATCTGTCTGTCCCTTTCTATCCATGTACTGCTGGTTCTGACTGGTAGCTGAAGGCTGTTGATTAACAGATATAGAGGTGAGCTGACTTTGTTTCAAGAACTGACCACATCCAAGAAATGAAACCAGAAAACAGAAAAGGTTAAAGAAATAATATAAAGCACATATATACATTTGTAATGAAAGTATATTAGAATCTTGTTTAGAATTTTCTTTCATTATGCAAAAAGTGGGGATTGGACATCTCCTTTAATGTCTTTAATAAAGTAAGGGGTTTAATCTAAAATATGTGACATGATACCTTTTGTCTTCTTAGGTTTATACTGCATCTAATGAAAAAGACAACAATAAAGACTATGGTGCCTTCCAAAGTGACATAAACAGTTGCGATAATGAAAAGCACAGCAATTGGGTATCTGAATTATCACCACCAAAAGCATTTAGGAGCTGCCTAAAAATCCATGATCCTGATATACTGCTATCATTCGTCAAGTATTTAATGTTCTTTTCCAACTTTGTTTTTTCCTTACTGGGCTTCACCTTGTTTGGCTTTGGAGTCTGGGGGCTAGTAGATAAGCAGTCCTTGATAAGTGATAGGATTGGTTATTTAGGTACTGATCCCATGCTCTCTTTTATCATGGTCAGCCTAATTGTGATTTTCCTGTCTGTGTCTGGTTGCCTGGGCTTTATCAGGGAGAACACCTACCTCCTGAGATTTTTCTCTCTGGGTATTAGCATTCTGATGGTAACAGAGATTCTTTCAGCCATAATCATCTTTGCCTTCAAAGACCAGATCATCCAATCTGCGAAAAGCTCTATGCTGGTAGCTCTCAGCAGGTACCATGATGATTCAGACTTAAAATTCATTATGGATGAACTACAGCTTGGCATGGAATGTTGTGGTGTACAGTCCTACACAGACTGGGCAGTCAGCTTGTAAGTACCCACAAGTTAACATCATATTTCAAGCTTTGGAACAGGTCTGTAAGAGTGAATATTTAATTTATACAAGACTATGAGGGTGCTTAACAACAGCAAGTGTAGTGTGCAGATTGCAATTTTGAATGCAATTTTCCAAGTTTTTACCTAGAATTCAGTGTTTTCCCCTTACTTCCAATGTAATTGTGGTCAAAAGAGGGCTTTAATTGCTCAAACTTTCAAAGGATGAAAAGGCGGCACTCCGGTAAGATAAAAAGGTGGTTTTATTCCAACAGGTCACTGACCAACACCCAGATTAAAAAAGGTGCTGGTCTATGGCATTTCACAGTATCATCTCTGGCACTTGCTTGAATTTACAGATAGCCCAGGCTTGGACTGGCAAACCGCTTGGCCAACCACCATGTTCCCCCAAGCTAATAAAACTGGTTTTAAGACAATGAATCCAACATTTCCAGCCATTTGGTAGAAATTATACAAAGAATTTGCTAAGACATATAGGGGCAAATTCACTAAGAATCGAAGTTGCGCCAGGCGCAACTTCGCCGCTCTTCGCCGCACTTCGCCAGGCGAATTTTCGCCAGCGCTCCGCAAATTCACTAAAATGCGAAGTTGCGCACAGGGGTAGCGTAAGTTTGCGAAGTTGCGCTAGCGTTGATTTGCTATATAAAGCGAAGTTGCGCTAGCGAAGCTAATTTGCATACAGCGCGAAATTCAAATTTCAATGGAGGAACACGTATCTGCACTACAAATGCCTAGAAAACCTTCAAATCTGCAAATAAAAATTTTATTTTGCCCTACACATGTGCCCACTGTCTAGGTAAGTTGCCATGAGTCAGGAAAAGTAGGGGGGAGGAAAGGGAGCCCCAAAAAAATTTCGATCTTTTTCAGCCTATCAGCCATCATGTAGAAAACACGCCAGCGTTTTTTGGGACTTAGAAAAAATTTTGACTTTTTTTTAAACAATCCCTATCTACTCTATTGCGCTTCGCCAGGTCTGAGGTGGCGAAGGACGTCTAGCGTAAAAGGTAGCGTTCGCTACACTGCACAAATTAGTGAATTTGCGTAGTTTCGTCGCTAGCGAAAATTCGCCTGGTGTAAGGTTGCGAAGTAACACTAGCGAAACTACGCCAGCGTTCGTTAGTGAATTTGCGCAGTAGCGAAAATGCCGAACGATAGCGAAAAAACACTAGCGTTCGGCGCTTCGCGCCTTAGTGAATTTGCCCCATAGTCTTCTAATTTCCAGGAGACATCAGTGCAGTGGGCTACAGATTGTGCCTTGCAGGGCCATAGAGTAGGGATTGGAATTGGGGATAAATTACCAGTCAGTGCCACAACAAGACCCTCCAAGGTCTTGCTCAAAGTGTAGGAAGTGTAGGAAATGTCATCTAGGCCCCAATGCCACTATTAAGTATGAAAGCTGATCTGGGGCAATTAGATCATCATGCCAACACATTGTTTTTGATATCATCATAATGGCATCTAAAAATTTTTACGTGTATTGAAAATCTAATGTTCCCTTTTTTCCCTCCACAGGTATTTTAACTGCAGTTCCCCAGGAATTTATGCCTGTGGGGTTCCCTATTCCTGCTGCATTGATCCTTTTGAAGATGGAACTGTTATTAACTCCCAGTGTGGAGTAGGAGCAATGAGGATGAGGGAGAATATGGCTGGAAGCGTAATCTTTCTGGGTGGGTGTATGCCGCAGATGATTCTCTGGCTGCAACTCAAGTTCTGGGATATGGCAGCAATTTTCTTTTTAGTTATGACTGTTCAGCTTGTTTGCGTTGTGTGTGCCCAAAGGATGCTTGGAGAGATAATGTTTGTAAAACGTATATGGAAGGAAAAAGTATTTCAAGTCCAGCAGAACAGAGACCCTAATATTCCTTCTATAGAACAGCAGCCTTAGAAATCCTGGAGGATTCTAAATGCGGTGTTAAGTCATGCTATATTAGAAACAATCTTAGAGGGGAAAAAGGTTGCCCTTAATCTGTATTTATGTCAGTTACTAATACAGGTATGGGATCCGTTATCCGGAAAGCCGTTATCCAGAAAGTACCAAATTACGGAAAGACCGTCTCCCATAGACTCCATTATAATCAAATAATCCAAATTTTTAAAAACGATTTCCCTTTTCTCTGTTATAATAAAAGAGTACTTTGTACTTGATCCAAACTAAGATATAATTAATCCTTATTGGAAGCAAAACCAGCCTATTGGGTTTATTTAATGTTGACATGATTTTCCAGTAGTCTTAAAGTGTGAAGATCCAAATTATGGAAAGACCCGTTATCCGGAAAGCCCCAGGTCCCGAGCATTCTGGATAATAGGTCCCATACCTGTATAATACAATTTTCTTTTTTCTGTTCTGTATTATTTAAAGTGTGAACTAAAGTGCATAATAATCTGTTGATATTTACTTTGGAGTAAATGATTTACCACTTGTGATAAACAAAATTTTTCACCAGGTTTCACCGCAGAAAAGTTGTCCAAAGAATCTTATGGATAAAAAAAAAAGCGTGCTTCAAAAATAATTTTTTCGCCCATAGACTTCAATGCATTTGGCAAATTTTTCACAGTTTCTTGAATTTTCAGCGGTCAGATTCACAAATCCCTGTTAGCCACCAGTTAAAATGCTCTAAGCACATTCCACAAATATCTCACCAATCAGTTAAAATGATGGCAATGAACAGAGTCGATACTGTCAAAGCAACAAATATTTCGTTTTTTTTCCCTTTCTTAGCATTCCCATCAGATTAATTGGCTCCTGATCTAAAACTGCTTATAATGTGCATAAGGTACCTTAGAATGTAAGCTCCACTGGGTCAGACACTGATGATGTGAATAATGAACAGTCTCTGTAAAATGCACTCATATCCTGAAAATTTAGAAATAATTTTATATAATGTGTGGGACACATTTTTCTGTTGTAAATCATAAATAGCTCCCACAAGCAGACCCAGTGGTACAGGGATTCACATGAGCACAGCCTTGTTAAATAATGTACATTCCCTAATAAGGGTAAGGGCAGACGGGCAGATTCGGGGAGATTTAGTAGCTGAATCTGACCCTACCCTAACGGTCACTAAGGGGCTTATTTACTAAACTCCGAATGCAGAAATCACGAAAATGTTGTGCTTTTTTTTATATAAAATTGGAATTACGAATTTTTTGGAATTTGTTAAACCCCCAGGATGGAAAAGTCAGAATCAGAAAATCCGGCATCTCAGACCTGTCGAGGTTGCATATAAGTCATTGGGAGAAGTCCCAATGATTTTTTGATGTGCGCTGGGTTTCATGCAATACCCCGAGTTTTCGGCGTTTTCAGGCAAAGTTCTTCGGGTCGAAAAATTAAAAAAAATCGGATGAAAAAAACAAAAAAATCGTGAAAATCTGATTTTTCAAGATATTTCCTGCAAAAATTTTTTTGCTAAAGTGTATTAATAAATAAGCCGAAAATAATTGTGCGGATTTGGTCGGTGTTTTTTTCAGAAAATATTATGATAAATTCGGTCTTTGTTAAATAACCTATCTATAAATCTAATTGTTTTGTAAGTAGGAGCTACAGTGTGCAAGGTGGATTTCACTCTGCTTTGTGTTGCCCTAATGTAATTGCAAAACAACTGGCCTGTGTGGGTGTTCTGTGAAGGCACCCTTCCCTCTTCAGTACGAAAATAGATCTTTTTTTGGCCATTGGGGAAGGCAAAGTGCCAAACAAGGCTTAATACACAGTAGTCACTTGGGATCCAGCAGCAGACAAACAGAAGTGCAAATATTCTTTTAGTATATTTGTTGCAACTTTTAATCATCATGACAATTTGCCTTATTAGGGGTTTGCACTATTACAGAAAAATATAGAAATAAAAAAACAGATTGCATACTGCCTTAGAACAACCCATAGTAATGGAGGGCACATACACAGCAATCCACCAACTGCCTGGGTGCCAAATGGTAGTTCAGCACAAAGATGGAGTGCTCTACCTCATGCGATGAATCCTTTCGGATCAGGTGCTTTAAGCAGTATTTGATCCAACCTGCAACTGGTCAGAGAATCAATTGCAAAAGTCCAATATACTGCAGCACACTGCAAATTGTATAATATTCAAAAGTGTACTTTATTGGCTCAAATGTGAACCACATGTCTGCTCACATTTGAGCCAATAAAGTACACTTTTGAATATTATACAATTTGCAGTGTGCTGCAGTATATTGGACTTTTGCAAATGGTAGTTCAACAAGCACATCTACAGCAAAAACTCAGCACTCACAGGACTTACTTAAAAATCCTTTTTATTATGAAAAATCAAATGTCACATATTCAGATGATAAGGGTCTGAATAAGTGACCGAAACATTTTGCCCAATTTTTAAGCAAGCCCTGTGAGTGAGTGCTGAGTTTTCACTGTGGAATATATGGATATTTATATTATTTATAGTTTATTTTATTTTTCTCAGACCTGACAGGTCTCCCACCTTATCCTGTCAGTCTGATATAGAGGTCTGACTTGATTAAAGAAATAAACAGACATTCTCTCATGTAACCGCGTGATTATTAAACCCTTCCGTTTATATCACATCTGATAAATGAAATGGTCCCAGTCATTTGTATCACTGTGTTTATTTTCAAAACACTTTTGTTGCCACAGGATTTAAACTCACACATTATCCTTTATCTTATAAAACAGTTGTGCAGTGCAAGGATTACTTGTACAGATTACAAAAGATTTATATGGGGAGGAGAGAAAGGGCTGAGACACTGGGGGGGGGAACATATACAAAGATTAGCTTTATTTGTGATTTGGACACGAAGGATTAGTACAGCATGGAATTGATAGATTAATGGGCACTGCACAAACTAAATATAGATTAATTTATAATGGACAACTAATAATCTGCATAAAAGCTTTTGACAATAAACTAGATAGGAAATTATATTGGATTGGTTTATTGCCAGGTAGGAATATGTGAGTGTAAGGTTTTGGCCTTGTGCAGATTGAAGTTTTTACCCAACTGGATCAGGGGTGCTGCATGCTACCACATTTATGCTTAGACTTGTTTTTCTCTCATAGTACAATATTAACTGTGCAATTTCAGCAGCCAGAACCAAATTGCACTCAGTTAAAACAAAAAATGTTGATGAGGCATTAGGGGTCAGCACTGGGACATGCAAGAAGCAGCCCTGGAGCCACCAGTGTGTGCGTTAAGGGGAATATTATTATAGTTCTAGGGGCATTTGTTCAGAATACAATCTTTCATAACAAATAGTGTTTTTAAAGCAGCAATCAAAATGTAATTTGGGCCAATGATCTCACAACCCCCCATTTCCTCTGCCTCTGCTTTTTTCAGTATGGAAGTAGAGACAAATATAGTATGATCACAGACATTTTTGGAAGGGTCAGTAAAAATGAATATTACATTAAACCAGGATTTGAGTTAAAGCAAAGAAAATGAATAGAGAAAAGTCAGAATTAGAGATGTTAGGAAGAGGGAGAAGCTGGCTAAAACAGTAGATAAGAAGAGATACTGTGGGTTGCCCATTTTGCAGGATTACAGGGCTGATACTAATTTAGAAGGAAAGAAATTACAAAGTTTACATAACCTCTGTTCTTCTACAAAAACTCACATTGTGACAACCATGTAAGTGGAATTGCGTAAGGTCATTGCACACATGTACAAAAGAGAACAGCTGGGATGTGGTCATGCATCTGTGCCAGGACAGAAAGATGATTGCACAGATCTCAAAGCAGAGAGCTGGATGCTTTAGACTTACACATGCTTTCTCCCTGCAGAACAGGGCTTGTGTAGGGACATATACAAGAATGTCTAGATAATGCCATACTGGGCCAGCTCGTGCAGCTCCAGGTGGTTGAAGGCTTCCCAAGGGCAAATAACAGTGATGTCTGCAATAAAAACCACAAATGTTTTATTATTTTGTTTGCTTTCCAGGTGCATAACTCTTAAACTGGCCGTACACCTACTGTATACCTACTCTATGACACCCATTTTATAACAAATATTTGTTATATATCACATGTACATTATATATGTTTACTCACACACACAAAATATCCAATGTCAGATATCCACCCTGGATGCCTTTGGTGTGATATCCATTAATACTGAGTGCATAAACAACTAAAGCTGCATTTATTTAAATAATTAATGCTTGACAATGAAGAATTGCAATAGCCTGCATTTTCTAAATGATAATCACTCTACTCACAATAGCACCCAGAATAGGGAACTGGGAACATTTTGAAAATGTATTCAAATTTTGCAATAATTTTAAACAAAATTTTTGGGGTATAATTTAAATTAGAGAATGTCTTTTGGTTAATTTAAAGGATACATTACCTGTTCCCAGGCCCTCCATCCCTGGGATATCATCTCCAAATCTGCAAGTTAGAAAAGGCAAAAGTTAGCTGCAGCAGTAGTTGAAGCAAATATTGGATTGAAATGATTAAATTGCCTCTTGTGCCATAAACCTAATAACTAATGTGATCACCTCACCCATGTTAATTTGTAAACACCTAGGGGTGTATATGTATAACCCAAAGCTGTAGGTGTTTGTAAGAAGTAGGTAGGTAGGTTGGTATTTATGCTTTATCTGTAACTCAGACCTGTCTGTGTTTGTAGCCAGCCATATATGCATAACACTAGAGCTGTGGATGTTTTCAGGAAGTAGATAGCTATAAGTGTATAACCCAGATCTGTGGGTTATTGTAGGAAGTAGGTAAACATACATGTTTATTTCATTCAAGCAACAAACAGGATTAAAAAGATTGCTGGTTTATTGCAACAGGCTGTATGACAACCACACCCAACGCATTTCAGGAATGACTCCCTTAATCATAGGCCTGGCTGGAGCCTATAATTAAGGGAATTCTTCAAGAAACGCGTTAGGTGTGGTCAGTGTCGAAAAACCTTAGACCAGGGCCCACCAATTAATCTTAGAAAAGGGGCCCACTCTCAGTACTATTATTCTTCCTCTCCTCACTCAAACTCTATTCTCCTAGTCTCTTTTCTTTACATACTATAATCTATTATTCCATCTATTTAGTCTCTTTGTTCTCATAGAAATAGGGAATGGCCATGAAATAGGCCAAATGTTTAGCAGCATGAGGGCCCACTGACACCTTGGCCCACCAGGACTTTTCCTGGTATCCCGGTGGGCCAGTCCGACACTGGGTGTGGTTGTCTTACAGGCTGTTACAATAATAGAGCCCTGGGTATTTGTAAAGAGTTCTTATGTTATGTATATATGCTACCTATACTATGTGGGTTATGAAGGCATGGGCTTGCTCTTACCCCTGCACTCCTTTCTTGGGAGGTTTGCTTTTAAACTGCCTGGTCTGGCGCTGTTTGAACTTTGGGGGTCCTTTCCTAGGCGTGGCAGGTCCCCCTGTCACACGGGTAGCTGATTTTATTTCAGGCTTGGCTGGCTCCAAATTCATGGTAAACGTGGAGGTTATCAGCAACTGGACTCAAATGGTAAGTCTATAAATTTCTGCAAACACCACCTGAATGGAGAGCTATGCTAGCCACCTGCAAGAAACAAATGAATGAAAGAAATAGTATATTGGTCTTTAAGGATATGACCACCTTCAATAATTATTTTGCACACATACACCAAAAAATGTAAATAAAGCTTAATATTAAATTATGCTCTACTCCAAACTACAAAGTATTATACCGTGCAATCATTAAATGGTGAAAGCACAACCAGGACTACACAGATACTGTGCTGAAAATATTGTTCTTGATTTAAACTGATAAAGGGCAACTATGATAAGTTAAGATGTGGTCCTTGTCCTGTGTTCACCATTTGATGTTTCCATATTGTAGTCTAAGCAATGAGGAGCCAGAAGCCACATTATAGGGTACTGGGCAGTTGTAACAGTTGGGTAAAATGGTAAGTTTTACTGTTAAAGAAGGCAACATTCTTAGAAAGTTTTGAATTTGTCTTAATTTGTTATAGTTTTTTTAATTATTTGCCTTCTAGTTCTTTTCAGTTTTTAAATCGGGTCACTGACCTCTGTGAGGCTACAGACTTTATTGTTACTTTTAGTTGCTTATAATTCTAATTAGGCATTCTCCTATTCATATTCCAATCTCTCACTGATTCCAATCTCTCACAACACTCCCCTCTAGGATTTTACCCAGGGAGTCCCCCCCCCTGGCACCAGGGATACCACTATTGCCTTTACAATATATTGGTATGGGGCAGGGAGGCAAATGGCTGCAGTTTAGCCAGAATCGCTCCCTTGTTATTTTTGGGTCTAGATCAGATGACCTACAATGGGGGGCGTATCTCCTTATTCCCGGACTTCTCGGCTAATGTCCAGAAACAGTGTGCGTCCTTCCCAGGAGTAAAGAGGAGGCTCAGAATGGTGGGACTCAATTACTCCATGCTCTTTCCTGCAAAGCTCACTTCTTCATGTCACCAACCGAAGCTGACATGTGGCTGGACATCCATAAAGCCCAGAGAACACCAAGAAACAGCCCAGACAGGCAGTAATGGGTGCCCGACAACAAGTGAGTATGCCATTATAACAGAGCACATATAGAGACTGCCTGGGAGTAGAATACTGTCCACTACTCATCATGGGCACTAGGCTCGCTGGGACCCTGTACTTCACATCATCCAGTCCAGGTCCGGACTGAGAATTAAAATAGGCCCTGGCATTTCAGGTATACAGAGGCCCAATCAGCCCACATAGAGGCCCAAACAGCCCCCACCAGCCCACTAAATATTGACTTTCAATGGGACCTTACAGCAGCCCCTCTGGCATTTGCCAGAACCCACAGATTGCCAGTCCGGGCCTGATCCAGTCCTTAGATAGAGACTCAGGGGCAACACCAGTCCTTCCTTGAGATCCAAACATGAGACTCAAAGCCCATGCGCGAAAGCATTGATCAAATACTTAATGGAACACGTTTATTATCCTCCACTTACATAGACATTGCATGATGTTGGGCAATAGAAAGTAGGGAGTTGTCACAACACTCCCCTCTAGGATTTTACCCAGGGAGTCCCCCCCCCCGGCACCAGGGATACCACTATTGCCTTTACAATATATTGGTATGGGGCAGGAAGGCAAATGGCTGCAGTTTAACCAGAATCACTCCCTTGTTGTTTTGGGGTCTAGGCCCACCCATGTTGGGGGGATGGGCAGGTGGGTTAGGGCTTTTGTGGGACACTTTTTGTATGTTTCCTTGTTAAATGGTTCATTCAGCTCTGCAAACAAAGTCTGTTGCTCTAGCACATGTAGAAGGTACCTCAGACCACCACCACGGTCAAATCGCTGCCGGGGCACACCCCCAAAGAGACCCCAACCTGCCAAATGTATGAACAATCAATCACATTAGTCTCCTGGAATGTCAGGGGATTGAACTGTAAGTTTAAAAGTGCGCAAGTCTTTGATTATAATAAAAAATATAAACCAGCAGTTCTCCTTAACCCACGTAGTGGATCAAAAGCTCTTATCACTAATAGGCCCATTCTTACTATGTACCTTTCTCCACCCATATTGGTTAGGAAAGGAATTCCCTTCGAGTTTTGTGGCATTTGAACTTAAAGTACTTCCATGGGAGGTACATAGTGTTACATTGTAAAGAAGCCAATCAACTTCTCGTGCAGGCCAACATATACTGTCCCCCACCTTTCAGTTGCACTTATGAAACGTGTATACATAGCTCTCACTTTCTTTCCAACTGCTACAATATGCTTACTTGGAGATAATAATGCCACACTCAAAGCTGGCCTAGACAGGTTAAGCCAGACAACGGTGCAGGGACAGGTGCTAAAGCGCTGGACCGACGATCTAAATCTCATAGAAATATGGTGCTGGAAAAACCCAGACAACCGACAATACTCATGCCACTCTTCTAGTCATAGCTCCCTTTCCCATATTGATCTTGCACTAACTTCAGCCGACTTTCCAGAGCTTTCTCCGATCACTCCTCTCTGGTCATTACTATTTCTACAGAGGACAACAGAGGGAGGGCTAGCTGGTGTTTATGCCCCATGTGGTTAGCCAATACACAGGTTAGAGATTGCTCCGAAGAGGAGTATGCAGTCTACTGGGACACTAATGAAGGTAGTGCCCCACCAGATTAACCGTGGGAGGCCTCTAAAGTAGTAGCTAGAGGAGTCCTAATTAGGGAAATTGTGACAGCAAGGAAGAAAGCAAAATCTGAAGTGGAGGAAGCAGAGGAGAAGTTTAGCGAGGCAGAGGTAAGCCATATTCAATAGCCCGATGAGGACACACACCTGAACTTTGGTCGGGCACAAAGGTCACTTGAACTAGCTCAAACAGCACTGACTACGAACAAACTCTTATACACAGATCAAAAGATGCTTCTGGCAAGGTTGGCCTCAACAAGGGACTCGCAAACTTTGAAAGCATGGGTTAGGGATGCCAAAGGGGACCTGCCCATCACACATGAAGGAATTATTCATGCCTTCAGTGACTTCTACACAGATCTATACAGTACAAGGGTCACATCTACGCACGACCAATTATCTGAATTAGTTGGGGCTATCCCCTTCCCCCGACTCTTAAAAAAGGAAGCAGATTATCTAGATCAACACATAACGGCCCAGGAGGTGGTAGAGGCAATAGCTGCTCTCCCAACAAATAAGACTTCCAGTATTGACGGGTTCCCTGCGGCCTGGTACAACCTGCAGGACAATCTTCTAATCCATCATCTTCATCAGACATTAACTTATGCCATTGAGCAAGGCTCTCTCATAGTGTTGATTGAAAGACCCAGGGCTCTGCGACTCGAACAGTCCCATATCACTCATCAACACGGATGTTAAAATATTTGCAAAAATATTGGCCACAAGGCCACAAGATAGTGCCATCTATCATTCATGCAGATCAAACCGGCTTCATGACAGCCAAATCTAATGCTAATAACCTTAGGAGAGTTTACACCCACCTCCAAACCAAACACATAAATGGGGGATTATTGTTTCATTGGATGCCACTAAGGCATTCAACTCAGTAGAGTGGCTATTTTTTGGGAAGTAATGCAACAGTTTGGTTTTGGGCCGAAATTCCTTAGCTGGGTCCAGCTGCTATACTTACAGTCTACCACACACATAAGGGTCAATGGAGCTTTATCCCCCCATTCCCACTCACTAGGGGAACCAGCCAGGGCTGCCTCCTCTCCCCACAACTATTTGCACTGGCCATTGAGCCCCTGGCACTTACCATCTGCCAAAACCCAGGAGTTGTTGGACTCAAATATGGTCAGACAGAAGAAAAACTGGCCCTATACGCAGGTGACCTACTGTTATTTTTAGAGAACCCCTATGAGTCCTTACAGGCGGCCCTCTCGGACATTGAGAGGTTTGGGAAGTTCTCTGGATTGATAATAAATAAGTCCAAATCAGTGATACACCCAAAAGGTCCTATTCCGGCCCCACCCCCCACTGCTCGGAATCTACAATGGGTCTCTAAATTTAGGTACTTTGGCATAATTATCTCAACTGACACCTCTGAATACATTACAGACAACCTGGAACCCACTATTGTGCAATTTAAAACAGCATCTACAGTATGGTTTAATCTGTTTAAAATTATATACCTTCCATAGTTTTAGAATAAGTTGCACAACTCCCCAATTTGGATTCCCGAAAGTACATTCTGCAAAATAAACTCACTCCTTACATTCCTCTGGGCTAATAAATCCCCCCCCCCCCGTTTTGCATGCTGCTCTCTTACAGCTCCGGTTACTAAAGGAGGTCTTGGCCTACCTCAACTACTCTACTATTATCTGGCCAGTCAGTTGCACCATATACACAGCTGGTTCCACAGAAACGTGGATGACTCAGCCCTTGTATTACTAGCCAATAGGCGTGGGTCACTAGAAGCTATTCAGAACCTCAGCAAGAGTTTAGTCAGCACTCATACCTCCAGAAATCCTTTCATTTGGTGCAAGTCTCACAGTTTCCACCACCAACTGATTTTCGAATCCTTTGTATCACAGACAGCACCATCCTTGAATGTATTTTCTTAAAACGCCTTTATTGAGACATAGGCTCTTGACCCAGATAAAACACAAAGTTTCAGACCTTTTTTTCAAGCCACTTAAACCGCACCTGTGCACAATTATTTATACATTGTAAGTGACCCCTAGTGGTATTTGTGTTTTAACACATCTCATATACAATCAGCGACAATTATAATCAAGTTAACAATGTTGCAAAACAATGTGTATTTTGTTTATCTTAATAAAATGTCCTGTTTTGTCATAGTGTCCATTTTTTTGCCTGTGAAAAAAAGGCTTACCGTACTTGACTAAAAGAGCCCTTTCTGTTGTGGATAAAACGACATACAAGTAAGGGCTCTAACAGACGAGCGATTTTACATGCGCTCCCCTGCGTTGCGCTTTCTTCTGCTCAGCCGCAGGGGAGTACAGGAGAAGACACACTGAATTATTGTCAATGGGGCTTTACTCACACAGACGCATGTAACCGCCAAACGCAGCTTGGGACACCTGCGTTCGGCGCATACATGCGTCTGTGTGAGTACAGCCCCATTAACAATAATTCAGTGTGTCTACTCCTGGCTCCCCTGCGGCTGAACAGAAGAAAGCGCAACGCAGGGGAGCGCAGGTAAAACCACTCTGTCTGTAGGAGCCCTAACGATAGTCAGCCAGCTCAGCAAAATAGTCAGACAGATCAGCAGGAGAGCAGGGGGCTAGGCTTAAGGAACTTTCAGAAAACATTAAAAATCATGAAAAGTCTGTATATTTTTTAATTGATGTATATTACAAAGTTGCTTGAAATTATGTTTACTTTTTCAAAAAGCTTAAGTTATCTTATTGTGCAGTTCCCCATTCAACTAAATAATCTGAATTTTAGATTATCTCTGTCTATGTCATACTAAAAGTTAAATAAAAGATGAACTACCCATTAATGTCCTAGTAAACAGCAAAATATTCAACTCTGTATAACATTTATGAATGTGGTTATCACCACCTCTGAAGTCACGTATATTAGTTCCATCATTTGTTCTGTGATAAATCGTCAGCCTGAGGACCACAGACTTGCCATGTACTATAAATAAAGAATTTCATAAAGAATTTGCTACTTCAACATGGTCCAATAGGATGCTTCTTCAGTCACGGTTTAGCAAATGTAATTGCAATTGGTCTTCAATTCTTTTTTTGTGTATGTTAGTTTTTTAGGTTCTTGTCCGGCAGATGGCAGAAAAGTAAAGCAAATAATTATAAATCTATAAGAAATAATGGAGACCAATTGAAAAGTTGCTAGGAATAGAACGTTCTATAACATACTAACTTACCTTTAATAACGTAAAGGTGAACTGCCCCTTTTAAAAGGTCCAGTTAAAATTATATTCTTCCTTGTTTTCCCTAGCTTTAATGCTGGTGTTATTCGTTGGCATAAGAATTTGTAACTGCCTATGTGGCCATAAAATGCCTTTTATTTGCACACTGTGATAATCCTTTTCCAAGAAGCGGTCAAAGTCAATACTCAATAGCCTAGCTGTGTTGGGCTAATCTATAACAAATAGCAATAGAAAATAGTAAGCATAAGGAACAATTTTAGGCCTTCAAGTTTCCTAAAATGTGCACAGATACAACAGATAAAAATATACCAAAGTGAGCATTCCCTGTTCTAACCACTACTCTGCAAGAAAAACTTTTTAGTGACTCAATAAGGGGTTTATGGTAGAGTCAAGACAACAGGGATGTCATCTTGTAGTGCTTTGATTGCATACCTTTGTGTAAACTTCAAAAGGTGTCAAAACTGAGATCAACTGGCCCCTGCATTGTTCGCATCTGTAATCCCTCTGTATTGTTCACACCTGTTAAACCCTACATTGATCACTCTTCAGACTCAGTGCCCACATTTTTTACCTGTTTGCATCTCAGACAGACTGTAAGAGCAGCACTGTCATTGTATCACTAAACATAGTACAGTATGTACTGTTCATCTTAGAGTGGGTCAGATAGGTTTCTCTGTCTCCTACCTTGCTCTGCCTGTGCCTGTGTATGCCACACTTTGCCTGCACTGCTCTACCTGTACCATATTCTTTGTTGCCTGTCTGTACCATGCTCAGTTTACCCTACTCTGCCTGTGTATGCTGTTATGTTTTGGTAGCCGAGGATAAGTAGAGTACAGGTATGGGACCTATTATCCAGAATGCTTGGGACCTAGGGCTTTCTGAATAACGAATCTTTCTGTAATTTGGATCTTCATATCTTAAATCTAATAGAAAATTATGAAAACATTAAATAAGCCGAATAGTCTGGTTCTGCTTCCAATAAGGATTAATTATATCTTAGTTTGGATTAAGTACAAGCTACTGTTCTGTTATTACAGAGAAAAAGGAAATAATTTTTAAACATTTGGATTATTTAAATAAAATTTAATCTAAGGGAGATGGGCATTCCGTAATTCTGAACTTTCTGGATATTGGGTTTCCGAATAACATATCCCATACATGTATAACAAATTGGCAACGAGATGTCTCTTCTACCTCTGCAGCAGCCTGCAGCTTTTATTCCAAACCCTGGTGAGCCTACCATACCTTTTACTGCTTGGATCCATATGTTTGAAAATTACATTATCGCTGCTGGCCAAGGGGAGATTTCTGCTGCTAGAAAGCATGCTTTACTTATTCACTGCCTGGAAACAGAGGGACAGCGTGTATTCTATACATTAACAATACCTGATGAGACTTATGAAACTGCAGTTACTGCTATAAAGAACTTTTTCATGCCAAGAGTAGATGTGGTTGCTGAAAGATATAAATTCCGCCAACGTGAACAACATAATGGTGATTCCACTGAACAATTTGTAGCAGCTTTGGGTGAGCTGGTTGTTACCTGTGAGTTTGGGAACCTAACAGATGAAATGCTAAGAGACGAAATAGTGGAAAAAACAAACTCACCTCGCATTAGAGAGAGACTGCTCTTAGAGCAAGATTTAACCCTTGCAAAGGCTATTACAGTTGCTAGCCAAATTGAAACAGCAGTGGCAGAGGCTAAAACTCTCAGTCAGGGAACTGCTGGGAATGTACAGATTGTGAAGTCAACACTGTGGTCTGAAATTGCATTTGTTTCTTATATAACAGCTACAGTAATAACAATTCTGTCTACAGTCTTCAGCAGAGAAGGTAATCCAAAGGAGTTAATATCAGACAACGGACCACAGTTTGTCTCATTTGAGTTTGAATCCTTTGTGAGAGAGAGGAATATTGTGCATATGAAATCTTCAGTGTATTACCCACAAGCAAATGGAGAAATAGAGCGATTCAACAGAAGTCTGAAAGAAGCACTACAGACAGTAAATCTTACTGGGAAATCTTGGAAAGTATTTACAACAGAGTTCCTACATAACAACAGAGCAACGTGCAATGCAACAACCCAATTATCTCCAGCTGAATTATTACATGGCAGACATATGCGCACTAAGTTGCATGTTGCAGACATCAAATTTCCACAAAACACTGTGCCTACAAAATCATCTACTGGTGACATTGTGAAACGTCAACAAGCCAAATGCAAGGCTTATAATGACAGAAAATGTGGTGTCAGAGAAGTATACTTTCAGCTTTGATCTTTAGTCAGTAATAAGAAACCAGGAATACTGAAACAAGGACAATCTAAATTTACTACACCACTTGAAGTGAGATGCCAGCGAGGACCATACACATATGAACTGTCTGATGGATGCATATGGAATGCAAGTCATCTTGCTCCTGTTAGATATTACTTTGGAGAAGCTCCATTTGATGAAGGACATTTTCCTACTCCTGATGTCAACTGCAATAGGCCTAAAGAAAGTGAACCTATAAGGCGTACTGAGAGAATCAGAAAACTACCTGCATGGACCAAGGACTTTGTGATGTAAAGAATGTATAATCTTGTTTTAAAATGCATACTGTTTAATTGTGGCTGTTTATTATAGTTTTCCAAATGCTTTCCTACTATAGGGGGAATATGTGGTGTTTATACAAATGGCCTGTAGATGTCACTGTGCTCAAGACTTATACTGTGCATACTTTCTATACAGCTTGTGGTGTTTTGCTTCCTGTTGTGTAATGCTGCATGAGCCTACTAATAAAGCACTGTTATACTGTACTCATCCTCGGCTACCAAAACATAACATAAGCCATATTCCTGCTCTACATTGCCTGTGTATGCCATATTCCGACTGCTCTACTCTGCCTGTGTGTGCGCCATACTCATAAAGAATTTGCTGCTTCAACATGGTCCAATAGGATGCAGACAGTGTTTAGCAAATGTAGATAGAAGGTAGAAATACCTTCATCCCGCCAATTGTATATATATGTATACAGGGCTGCACTGTTTGACCAGGGAGTCTCAAGTACTAAACCTGGCCATTCAAGATATGTTATATCTTATGGGCAGCCCCCCATAAGCCCCTTTGAGTTAACACAATTACACTTTGCTACAATTTCATTAATTTCTATTTTCACTATTGTAATGACCCATTTTTGCAGTTGTGAAGCCTCTTGAGGAGCTGCTAATCTCTGCTGACCTGGCCATTCATTTAGCTCAGGTATGATCCTCTTAGCCCAAGGGCATGAAAGGCAATCACAAGAGTGTAATAAGCACTTAGCATTATATCACAGCAAGAAATCCATGTTCTCTTGTATGCTCCAGGAAGTGCAGATAAAGAATATCCCACTAAATCCATCGTTGTCTCTAAATATATGCCTTTAGATCATGAACAAACAAAAAGTTTTTTTTGTGTTGTCACAAAGGTGCTGTTCTTTTATTGTAAAACATTAAAATATTACTAGAGGCAAGGAACATGTCAGTTCACATATCTGAAAGGATGAAGGATGCATTATGCAAATGAAAGGATATTAGATGAATATTATTTATATCATTAATATTAGATTAATGGTATAATGAACATTTGCAAAATTCATGAAAGATGCTATAAATATATAGATCCTATTATTATATTATCACCCTGTAAATTATAGTTCTATTTTCTCTTCTGTATTCTCCTTGATAAAACTGGTCTGAGTTCCTTGATCACCCTGTGAGCAGGGCATACAGGGGAGTAAAAGAGGAAAGCAGGCTCTTATAACTTCCAGGCATGTGCTATATTGTCCCCAACATTTTGATGGAAGGCCTCAGAAACATAGAACTTTCATCTGAGACAGACAAGCATTCTTCTCATGTGCTAAAGCATTTTGCCCTGGCCAATACAGTGCATCAGCCAATAACATTTGGAAACCTGCCCGATTAACAAACCATTGGATATCCATGGTACCTAGATAGCTATAAGGATGGTCCAGGCAGCGTACATGTACTGAAAATTTCAAAACTCTCCTACTATTTCATTGGTACATTTATAGCCAACTTAAGTACGGCACTGTGCCTCTTTTCTTAAAGGGGATGTAAAAGAAACAAAATACTCAAGTCCAGTTAGCAAATCAGTACACTTTCTGTAAATAATCGATCATTCACAGCTCATTCAACTTTCCTCTCCTGTCCTTCTGGAAGCTGCACGCGAAGAACCTTTGACAGTCAGTGGGCCTGCTGGCCAGAGTTGCTCTGCAGGCCAGAGTTGCTTTTCATTTCGAAGTACAGGGGCTATTATTTATGTGTTTATTTATGACTGAGGCTAATCTTGAAGAGAAACAATCCCCACACTGCTTCTTTGCCCTTCTAAGCGCATTGTTGATACTTTCTCACTACTCAGGCCAGCCAGGGCCACTCCTGCCTTGAGGCAAGGTGAGAATCTTGCCTCAGGCGGAACAGATCGGCCAGTTACCAGGGGCGGTAAAAAGCCGCCTCTGGTAACTTTAAGAGCCAGATTTGTTTTTGGAAATTCAGCTCTTCTAGTGCAGCAAGCACAATAGCGTTTGCTGAACTAGCAATGTGCCCCCCCCCCACCCAACGCTACAAGTTAGAAGCCTGGAGCGGGAGGACATCAGGGCCAACAGCCCCTGAAACACGCCTGAGGCCAGCCAGCCATGAAAGGATCTTAGCACAGCTTCCAGCAGGAGAGGATGGTAAATAAGCTGCAGAAGATCAATTATTTTATAGAAAGGTTAGTGATTTGCTAACTGAAGTATATTGAAAAGATGCTTTTTAGGTGAAAAAGCAGTAGATGTATTCTTTATTTGCCTTTACATCCCCTTTAATGTCAGGTGCATTTTCTTGACAAATATGAAAAAAATTGCTATGAAAGCAATTGCCTTTTAGCTAGCACCCAACAGCCTTTGGCTCGTGTTAGTATGCTGGGTGTTGTGATTCACTAACAATTCAATTGCTGCAGTTTGGTCCTGTTGCCATTTTGCTCGGTTGTAACTGCTGTTTCCCAGTAAGATGTTGATGCATGTTTTTGGGCCAGAGTGGTTGCCCCTATTTGCAGCTAATAAAAAATACTGGCCGAGTAACAAGCAGTTTGACTCTTAATTTAACTCTTATTATGATATAAATATTGCTTTACAACAATATGCAATTGGTCTTCAATTCTTTTTTTGTGTGCGCTCGTATTTTAGGTTCTTGTCCGGCAGATCGCAGATTATCGCAAATAATTCTAAATCTATAAGAAATAATGGAGACCAATTGCAAAATTGCTAGGAATAGAACATTCTATAAAATACTAACTTACCTTTAATAACTTAAAGGTGAACTACCCCTTTAAAAAGTCCAGTTAAAATTATATTCTTCCTTGTTTTCCCTAGCTTTAATGCTGGTGTTACTCGTTTACATAAGAATTTGTAATTGCCTATGTGGCCATAAAATGCCTTGTATTTGCACACTGTGATAATTCTTTTCCAAGAAGCGTCAACGTCAATAGCCTAGCTGTGGAGGGCTAATCTATAACAGCAATAGAAAATAGCAAGCATAAGGAACAATTTTAGGCCTTCAAGTTTCCTAAAATGTGCACAGATACAACAGATAAAAATACACCAAAGTGAGCATTCCCTGTTCTAACCACTACTCTACAAGAAAAACTTTAAAGTGACTCAATTAGGGGTTTATGGTAGAGTCAAGATTCACAACAGGGATGTCATTGTGTAGGGCTTTGATTGCATACCTTTGTGTAAGCTTCAAAAGGTGTCAGAACTGAGATCAACTGACCCTGCAGATAGGTTTCTCTGATTCCTACCATACTCTGCCTGTCCTACTCTACCTGTGTATGCCACACTCTGCCTGCACTACTCTACCTGTGCCATATTCTTTGCTGCCTGTGTGTACCATACCGAGTTTGCCCTATTACCTGTGTATCCCAGCCTGCCTGCCTACATTGCCTGTGTATGCCATATTCTGCCTGCCCTACTCTGCCTGCTTGTGCCATATTCTGCCTGCCCTACATTGCCTGTGCGCATTTCTGGTCTAAACACTCACACTTCCTCAAAATCAAGTGAGAGGAAGTGGCGAGTGTTTAAATAAGAAACGAGTTAAGTCCAAGCACACCCACTGCACAATATCTGTACCACATACGTGTTTCAAATAAAGCCGCTTTCATAAAACCATATTGGTCCTCCTTGGAAGTCTGGGAAAAAGCGCCAGTGAATGCGGCAACTTTTCTTGCAGAGTTAAAACAGGGTGCTTAGCAAGTTTTATTTGTATTATAGCAGGATTTATCCAGGATTAAGCCCTTTTCAGCAGGATTCCACGGGGCAAATTCCCTAACCGCCGAAAATTCACCAGTGACGGCTTTGCAGCCATTGCAACACTTCACCAGGGGTAAACACAACGCTAATTCACTAAAGTGCGAAGTGGCGCCGAACACTGACGAATTCTCGCTATCGTTACTTCGGCAATCAAAGTGAAGGTGCACTAGCGTTGCCTAATTTGCATACGGCGGGAAATGATAAAGTTACATGGACGTATATTTTGCAGCAAATACATTACATTACACAAGTCCAGGGAACCTTAATAAATAAAATAGAGTTGTTATAATGCCGTACACATGAGCACTGTATAGTTTATGTTCCATATGTTAGAAAATGGAGGGGGGAACCCGGTTACCCAAAAAAGTTTTTAACGGACCTTTGCAGGCTATCACTCTGAAAAAAGGAAAAGACGCCAGCGTTTTTTGGGACTTGGTAAATTTTTCCACTAAAAATTGAGGAAGTCCTATGCACTCCAATGCACTTCACCTGGTCTGAGCTGGCGAAGGCAAGTCTGGCGAATGAGGCAACGTTCAGTAAAATCAGCATCTTAGTGAATTTGTGGAGTTCATTCGCCACATCGAAAATTCGCCTGGCATTAGAGTGCGAAGCAACACTAGCGTCTATCTCCATCGCTAGCGAAGTGATGCATCCGTTAGGAAAACGGCAAAGTCCCTGCGAGCGGTAACGTTAGCAAACTGATGCTAGCTTAGGGAATCTGCCCCCAAGTTCCAGACCAAATCCAAATCCTTACAGGGCAAGTCAACCCCAAAATAAAAATTTGCCTCATAAAATAAAACATAATTATAAGCATCTTCCCAATATACTGTACATTAATTAAAAAAATGTCAGTGCTTTATTTATTTGTAAAAACTAGCTATTGAAAGCAGTCACTCCAGCCTTTATATGTTATATTTTTGGCTAACTAACTATATTAGAAACATTTTTTTTTTGCACAGCCTAATAATAATTAGTTAGCCAACAATATAATGTATAAAAGCTGGAGTGACTGGATGTCTAACATAATAGAACAGAACACTACTTCCTGCTTTTCAGCTCTCTTACTCCGAGTTAGTAAGCGACTTGAAAGTGGCCACATGGGACATAACTGTTCATTGAGTTTGCAATTGATCCTTAGCATGCAACTCAGATTCAAAAGCAACCAGTTATGACCCATGTGGCCCCCCTCAAGTCATGGATTGGTTACTGCCTGGTAACCAATCAGTGGAAACCAAGAAAGAAGTGTTCTGGCTATTATGTTACACATCCAGTCAATACAGCCTTTATACATTATATTTTTATATATAATAATACATAGAATATATTTATTACATATAATAAATATGTATACACACTTTATACATTTTTGACTATATTAGAAACATTTTTTATTTTGCACAGCCTTATTTACCAACAGTTTTTATTTTTATACTGAATAATTCCTTTGCAGTGTTAAAACCTTTCAGAGGGTAACTTAAAGGGACACTATAAATTTTTAATGGTAAGAATAGGCATACATTAACAAAAATTCAAATTGTTGATGGGCGGACAGGGCTAACCTAGGCAGCAGCCAACCTAGCTATCTCCCATCTGAATTCTTCAGACATCTACTTTTAGGACTGAGTTAGACCTTCGATCCTTTAGAACATTTGACTCTACTGTGTCATAATTACAATATGTGAATTGACAAAGCTGAAAAAAAAAAAAGCTAAGTTTCAGTGATATGTTATTTTCTAAAAAAAAAAAAAGTTATAGGCTGGATTAACCCTTTCCACACTACTGGTTACCTTTTGATCTATGCCACCTAAACAAACACACAACACAAGTTAAGCAGCCAACCAGAAATGTAAAATCAGCACCACTGGCACTATGGTCACACATTCTACAATCACAGGAAAAAAATAACAGTGGTAGATTTCCACTTTTTTTTTTTCTAACATTTTGGAGGCCACAAAACCATCTTTATCATTTAAGGTACCCTCTAATCTCATAAAGCACCAAACTATCAATTTTGACTTCTAACCTATCAATTTGGAGCATGTAATTAATATTTTTGTAAACACCCATTCCCTCCCTAATATGCCAGGTTATTAAACGGTTGTTTTAGTTCACATGATTTGCCATGGATGTGGGTAATCTTTACATGGCTGCACAGTTGACAGCAGTACAAGCGACTGTCTAGGATATGATAGGATTAAATGGTGTTTGCTGATGCAGCAGAATAATTTTACTTCAAGCTGCTTATATAGAACACAAATCCCTCAACCTGGCCCCTTCTGGATATTTATTTGCAACAGAGGGGCAGAGCATACAACAAACCTTGTGTCTAATACACAGCAGACCTTTGGCTGATCTTTAAATTTAAATCTTATACTGAGTTTAATTTCTGAGAAGTCTACACATAGATTTAGAATATGTTCAGTGCAAACCAACCATGTATTTGCCAAGAGTTTGGGCGGTGGTTTTACTTGCAAAATGTGAATTTAAAAAGTATAAGTATAATTGGTTGGCAATGTTGAGGCATTATAGCCCTTATTTAAGGAAGGGAGGCAGCAAATGTTGTGCATGCTGGTTATAGTGCATTTCTCTCTGAAAATCTGAGTAAAATGGGTTGTTGCAGACATTGTTCAAAAGAGCAGTATGCTTTGATTAAAAAAGTTGATCAGAGAGAGGAAGACATAAAGAAGTGCAGAAAAAGATAGGCTGCTCAGCTAAAATGATCTTAAGTGCTTTAAAATGGCAAAACCTGAAAGTATACAGAAAACTACTTTTCAAATGAAAAGAAGAATAGCCAAAATGGCAAAGACTCGGCCAATGATCAGCTCCAGGAAAAACAAACAAGGTTTAAAGATACCTGTGAGTACTGTTATAATTAGGAGGCATCTATGTGAAGCCAATCTATTGGCAAAAAAACCCACTGTTTAAGAAAATACGGGCTGAAGACATTACAATTTGCCAAAGAACACAATGACTGGCAGAAAGAGAAATGGTGCAACATTTTGTGGACTGATAAAATAAAGATTGTTGGGTATAGGGGCCCCAAACACACAAACCCCAAAACACAGAATTTAAGCTACAGTACACTGTGAAGCATGATGGAGCAAGCATCATGATATGGGGACGTTTCTGATACTATGGTGTTGGGCCTATTTATCACATACCAGGGATCATGGATCAGTTTCAATAAATGAAAATACTTGAAGAGATCATGTTGCCTTATGCAAGAGGAAATGCCCCTGAAATGGGAGTTTCAACAAGACAACAACCTCAAGCACACCATTAAAAGAGCAACATTCTGGTTCCAGACCAACAAGATTGACGTTATGGAGTGGCAAGCCCATTCCAATAGAAAACATGTGGGGTGATTTGAGGCAAAACCAAGTAATGCAGAAGAACTGTAGAATTTAACAGATGCCAGAAGTTGGTCTACTCCATGCAACACAGATGTGCAGTAGTTCTAAGACACAGTGGTTATACAAGTAAATATTAGTTCAGTAATTCAAAGGAAAGCAAAATCTTGACACATTTTTCAGATTATAAAGTGAAAGTTTGAATTTGTAAAGAAGAATGCAAACACTGCTATTGTTTTCCACCAGCCTAATATTACATTTTCTTAACTTTCTGTAAAGAAAAAACACACATTTGATACATTTTTATTCATGTTTTAATTTGGAATAGAGTGCACAGTGTTCCCAATGCATTTAGGTGCATGGAAATAAAAGCTACTGCGCTGCAGCGCAAGTCTAGTCAACATAGATGTAGAAAACTTCATAGATATAACTGAATGGGCCATCTATGTTCTAAATTACCTTATGGACAGTCATGACCAAATGTAATTGTACAGTTTACAACTGTTATACACAAAAATGTTTGTGCTTCCTTCCATTGGTTGTATCCTTATAGCACTGAATTATTAGTTTCAATGCACATAAAATCCCTTAATGTACACATGCTTTGCAACATTAAAACATGTAACGTTAGCAAGAAGCTAGATCGCAACCCCCTAGTGTCACACTTTGCATGAATATGGTTATTAGCATACAGATATTGTACTACTAAACATTCTTGTAGGCCCAATAACTTTTTATTTCCATAAGAATGTGAATACCTAAATGTTACATCTCACAAATACGAATACATACAAGAGAAGCAAGAAAGCAGTTTAGATAAAAGTAGAGCTTTAAACCCTCCTCCTTCTTAAAAATCTGACGATCTTGAAAAGCACAAAAACTACCAGCTGCATTTGAACAAGTATTACTCTTTTAATCATGATGAGGTAATGCATTTTTAAATGACATGTGTTTATCTTATTAAAATCTCAGTCCTGCTTTAATTTGTATAACTTACCCTATGAAAAGAGATTTCACATGTCCTCTCACAGTTATGCGAGCTGAGCAGAAGTACCCTACTTCATATGGCCTTTCTTGGGATAGCTGATCCTTTGCATCTCTGAGCCTCTGGATTTATTAGGTTCAGGGTTAATAGGATTACAGTTCTCATTCTCAATCAGTAATCTGATATTCCATTGGTGGGGGCATAGATAGTACATCCCATCTGTACTTATATTTACTTACATATTTATTGCATGCAACACTTTTTAATTCCTTTTCCCTGAAATCCCTTTTCCTCAAAACAGGGTTTACATTTCAACACAAATATATGCACAATATACTATTTTTAATAAAAAAAAAAAAAGGTAGGTCCTATTAAAATAGTGAACAAGACAAAGTTAAATCAGTTGATGCAAATCTCTTCAATGCTAATTCACTAGATAGATATATCATCTCAACATTCACTGGGCTTTGCATATATTAGAGGCGACTTATAGAAGTATTGTACGCTACAAATTAAATTTCAAGCTTCCAAGCTCACACTGATATTAGACACCAATTTACTCCTGTAACACTGACAGCTTCATTAAAACTTTTCCTTGACCATTCTGAAACGTATTTCCATCCTTATGAACATTTTAAGGTTCTCATCGTCTATATTCTTTTCCATAACCTGAAGTGCCTTTTCACATCCATTTTTGTACAGCTCCAAAAGTTCCTCTGCATATGCAATCCAAACACAGTTGTGACAACCACTCATACAACAGTGTGTTGGAGGTGGTGGTAATGGGGAATTTTCAGGATGTTGTGAGTCTTCTAAGAAATTATCTACTCTCTGCTGTGCTGCGTGATTTGAGTTGTTTGTAGTCTCTTCACCTGTTGATGTGTTTAAAAATCGCCTTACATTTGTACCTCTCCCCAGTAAAGACAAAAGAGATGGTGATAAGACAATGTATGGGAGCTTCCTCAGCATAGCAGGTGTCATCTGTAAGATAGAACTATATTTATATTAGATGTAATACACACATATATGCTTTCATGATTTGAAGTTATTGCTCATATATACAAGTGTAAAAAAATTCCCAATTGTGCAAATGGATATTAGAAGCCCTTGACAATGTGCTGTAAGTACTTTGTAATTGGTTTACTACTTCTCTTATTAACATTGGAATTCCATAGCAAATGGATTAACATTTCCAATTTATAAATAATCTATGGCAATGACATACATCCGAGGCCTATCTAAATAGGACCACAACATTATGGTGTATCAATACTAACTATATAACAGAGAAACTAAAATCACATGACTTAAAGGGGTGGTTTACCTTTAAGTACATTTTTAGTATGTTGTAGAAATAGCAAATCTAAGCAACTTTTTGACTGTTCATTATGTTTTATAGTTTTTATTCAAAAACTATAAAACATACTGAAGAACAATGGAACAATTTGCCTTCTTCTGACTCTTTCCAGCTTTCAAATGAGGTCACTGAAAATTTCTAAATTCGATATGAAGTCATCACCCCTGTGTTGGAGAGGGTGTAACCAGACGGGTACCATTGGTCATATTCTTTGGGATTGCCCTAAACTTAAAGAGCTTAGAGATGATATTGAGGCCTTCCTCAAACAGCTCCCTATGTCACTTCAATCCATCCCATCCAGTATGGCACTATTACATTTGGGAACCAGGGATTTGCCACCTCAGGAGAGACTGATTTTCAATCATATTTTTATAGTAACCAGGAATCAATTAGCTGCAAATTGGAAATCCTCAATTATTCCAACAATTGGAGAAATTCTTAGAATAGTGGAGTCAAATCTTTTAGCAGAGAAATCCTGGTCAATCAGATGCGGCAGTTTGAAGTCTTTCCTGGGGAGGGCTAGTCTTTGGCCTACTGTGTATAAAAAATCGAAACTCATGGAGTTTTGAGATGATCAAACCCTCTCACAAAAATAAAAATAGGATTATTTGACCTCTCCAAGATCAGTCCTGGACATTCTGAACAACATGTGTAAGTTTATATCTCAGTGCTCTGGAAGATTTTATGGGACAACAGTGTAAAATAGATTAGATTAATTAGTTGGTTATATTAGCAATTTAGTTTAATGTTTAATAATACACACATCCTATTATTATGGATATTGGAGTTTATATGCATATATTGGAACTAATTAATGTGGTAACAATAGAAAAGTGATTGTACAACAAAACACCTTGCCAATCCTGGAATAATTTATAATTTATAATGTTTATTTTGCATGAATAGATTACAAGATAAGGAAAAAACGGTTTCAAGATCAAAACTAGAGTTCCTTTGTTTTATAAAAGAGTTTACTAAATCTTAAACTTCTTAACTTCTTATCCTTCATAGTCACTATTAAAGTGGAATACTCTGACTTTTAAGAGTAAATTTAAAGAAAATTAAAGAGAAACAACAGCTGATTATTCCTAAATTGAAATTTGATGGGAATAGAAGTTTTGAAATGTTTTATTTTGATTCCTGTAAAAGGTAAATTTTTGCAATTTTGTATCGTTTATCCTCTTTTTTATTTTGTCATATCATTATTATTATAAATTTCCCATACTTATTTGCCATTTAATGCCTGCTTAGATATATGTTTAAAAAGAAAAAACTCCAATAAAAATTATTGAAAACCAAATGAGGTCACTGATCCCATCTAAAAACAAATGCACTGTAATGCTACAAACCGTAGCAACCAGATTCCTAAAATTGTAAATTGGAGAGTTTCTGAATAAAAATCTAAATTGCTCAAGAACCACAAATAATAAAAAAATCAAAACTACAAGGATGATGGACGTTTGGCGCTCTTTAAATCCTAATCTAAGAGACTATTCATATTACTCAACAGTCCATCATTTGTTTTCAAGAATTGATTAATTTTTTATTCCACAAGATCAATTACCGGTGGTTCCGAGAGCATACATAGGCCCTATTACATGGTCAGATCACGCCCCCCCAATTTTTGTACAGTAGTTTTTAGCAAACACCCAGGGTAGAACATGGCAGTGGAAAAAAAATGAATCATTACTGGAGGAGACGGTAAACAACATACAAAGTGCTATAGATTTTTATTAAGGACAATGAAGCAAAAGGTCCTAATGAGTTAATAGTGTGGGAAGCCAATAAATGTGTTAGATGCGAGAGGAGAGATTATAAAACTGGCAGCGCAAAAAAAGAAGGAAAGAAAGCAAAGATATGATATGCTATATGCAGTATTAATAACATTAGAACAAACTCATAAGAGAAATCCAACAGATACAAATATGTGGCAAATCTCTTTAATCAGAAGCCAAATTAAGGACTTGCTAAACACATATACAAAGCAAGCCATTTGGTATCAAACATATTATGAACATGGTAATAAATGTGGTTGTATGTTGGCAACTTCCTTGAAACACAGACAAAGAAGAAATTTCGTTTCGCTGAAGTAAAGAATGATAAAGGGGATATAGTTACAAACACAAAAGAAATAGCAGTGGCATTTCGGGACTATTATCAGAAATTATATAATCTAAGTAAACATGTTTCAACAGACCTATAACAGACCGAGATGATGAAACAATATTTTTCCAATTCAGTAAAACCATAACTATCAAGAGCATTTAGATATACTGGAAAACCCTATTACTATGCAAGAACTGGGAAAAGCATTGAGAACTACTGCAACTTATAAAGCTCCAGGACCAGATGGATTTACCTGTTCATATTATAAAAAATTTGTCTTCACTTTGCTTCCATACTATACTAAAGCATTAAATAGATTAAGCGACGCACCAAGCGACTATGGCTCATATAGCTCGGATACATAAAAAGGGAAAAGATTCTATGTACGTAAAGGGATACAGACCCATATCATTATTAAATGTGGATATAAAACTCTTTGCAAAGGTGCTGGCAAATCGATTAAAGCCAATTATAACACAGGTGATACAAACCGATCAAGTGGGCCTCACACCAAAAAGAGAGGCTCGGGACAATACGCTTATACAGTCTTCTACATTTTTGTAAAAAAAAAAAAAAAAGTGCCATTGGCCTTACTAACAATTGACGCTGAGAAGGCATTTTACAGAGTGGACTGGAACCTTATCTTTTATAGCCTATATTGGATTCGCATGGGACCTAATTCTATTCTATATGTTAAGAATCTGTGCATTAATCCACAAGCATGTCTACAGATAAATGGCACACTATCAGATACCTTCAATATAAAAAATGGTACAAGACAAGGATGTCCACTTTCCCCGCTCCTGTTTGTCATTACTTTAGAACCATTTCTTCAAAAAGTGAGAAACAACATCAATATTTCAGGAGTAAAGGTGGAGAACTGTCAACATAAAGTGGCTGCATATGCAGATTATATGCTTATTTTCTTAACAGATCCTATTTTATCAAGATCTTATTTTGTGGAAGAACTTGGTACCTTTAATAAAATTAGTAACTTGAAAATCAACTACCAGAAATATAGTATATTGAATATCTCACTAAAGGAGGCCCAAATGCTACAAATTAGAAATTCTTTCCCATTTGTTGTAGAAAACCAATGCTTTACACATCTGGGGATTAAAGTATACTCCAATATGAGTGACTGTATAAAGAACAATATAAATCCACTTGTGAAGGAAGTACAAAAAGACTTGAAAAAATGGGATGAACCAGGATTTTCCTGGTTTGGCAGAATCCATATAATTAAGATGGACATTCTTCCACAATTTTTGAACTTATTTAAGACCTTACCGATGATTATATTATATTATATATATTTGATACAACCTAAGGAAAAAGGGGGCTTGGATTGCCAGATCTATAGAATTATCATGTAGCAGCAGTTCTACAGAGGATGTTTGATATCTTCTTTTCGGCAGATTTGAAACTATGGATGAAGATAGAACAGCACTGTTCCCCTAGATCCACTCGCGAAAGAGAGGGTCACGTTACAGTCAAGGAGAGAGAGACAATAAATCCGCCAACCGGTGATCCAGGGACTCCACTCTGGCAGCGGCAAGCATACAATCTAGCAAATGATTTGTGTCCCAACACGGACTCCACTGGAGAATGCCGACATGGAAACCAAGATTTATTAAAACTTGCATGACTATTGATAAATTATTAAAATTTGAACAGCGGTCAGGGGAATGTGTTTGCTCGACGCGTTTCCTGACGACTAGGTCACTTCATCAGAAGCATGGGCGCCACCTGTTGGTCTTCCAAATAAATACCAAACACCATTAAGAACATAATAAACACCTTTTTAAAAATCACGATGCGTAGATCTAAACCCAAAGATATGGGAGAATGACATATAGTATAAATATAAATAGATACATAGTTAATCAGTTGCATTCAAATCAAAAACTACGTTACTTATGGTTGAAAAAGCACAAGCACTCCGGAAAGATAAGGAAAGCATAAAGGTCAAATGTAATATAATAGACACAATGTTTAAAGCTAAATTAATTAATACTAGACCAAATCAAAACTATAAATACACAAAAAAATATATAGATATAAATAATGTAATGCAGTTATAAACCGTCCAAAATTCAAATATATTGAATTAAATATCCTTATATTGAGACAGCATGACACAATACAAGTCCTAAGGTAATATACCAGAGACAAAGTATTAAATGATATAATCTCACAACTTGTCTAGAAAGCGGAATATGATCATTAAGGTGACAAAAAACATCATACCCAATCAGAACATGACAAATAGTTGATCTACAATCATAACCATAAATGAGCAAACTAACGGTCTATAAAGAAGTTCAGTTCCCAGTCTCTGTTGAGACCATTGGGTGTGACCGTATTAAGTTTGTATATCCAGAAGGCTTCCTTCCTAAGTAGAGGCAATTCATTGTTTCACTTCCGTGTATCCATTACTACCCTGTCTATAATTTGGGCATGTACACATAATTTGATTGCATGACATTCCATTAGGTGTTTCGCAATGGCGGAATTCAAGTCATTAAGTGATACACAGTTCAAATGTTCCGACAATCGTTTTCTAAAAGATCTGATAGTTTTTCCAACGTACTGTAACCCGCAGTTACAAGTAATTAGGTAAACAATATTACTCGTGCCGCAATTGGGGTAAAAATGTATCTTATAACGCCTGGAATTGTTATTGCCTTTGAAGTCTTTAGATGGTCTCATGTAGCGCCACAACGTAGCCACCACATGTAGCGCATGGGCCACAACATTGCCACCACATCTGTAGCAACCCTTGATATCCAGCCAATGAGTTGGTCTGGATGTATCACACTCCATGAAAAAACTCAGGGATAAAATCAATCACAAATTGGGTCCCCTCTTAAAGGCAAAATTGGGTTGCGATGGCAGTTTTTCAACTTGGGATCCTGACCCAAAATCTTCCAATATTTTTGCACCACTTTACATAGATATACACTGTCCCGTCAAAAGGTAGTTATAATCCGGACGACAATCATTAGTGCTTTTATACTCCTGATTTCTACAAAATCGATTGCGTAAATATTTCTTTTTAGGGGCCAGAAGATACTTACGACTAGTGCCCACTGCTGTGTCATAGGCATTTTTGAAAAAATCATACCCACGTTGTATAAATCTGTCCCATAAGAACATAGCTTGATTGTTAAAAGACTCCCAAGTAGTACAGATCCTACGTAAATGCAGAAATTGGCCCACTGGGACACCACGCAACATTGGTGGGATGACAACTAGCCACATGTAATAAGGTATTATGGATGATGGGTTTACGTTATAAATCTGTAATAACCTCATTTCCTTCAATAATGAACTTAAAGGACATATTTTTTGAATCAATTTCACTAGTAAAGGAAATGCCCCATTGGGTATTATTGCAGTCCCCTAGATTTACTCCTATGGTTACTAAAACATAATTGGCAACAGGAATTGAAGCTTGGTCCAGTTCTCGCGGGGATTATCAAAATATGGGATGTGGTAAAATACAAAAAACATCTCTTAAGCCTAAAGTCAAGGCTTACGGCCATTCTTTATAATCTGGACTTTGAACTGGGTTTTGCCCTGAAAATTAAAAAAAAAACGGTTGAAAGGGGGATCCTTTTTGCATATCAATTTATGATGGACAGAAAATTTAAGATATCAAAGGATATTTTACCCATGGATTCAATGACTGGATTGGCTAGGTTAGGTCTGATGGAAATACAACATTTTTTGTGCACGACTAGAATAATAGATATAAAAGGCCCCTCCGATACACCATATGAATGATTGTTTATGCAACAAGATAGAACGATGCGAGAAATTTCACAAATGTACAGAAGGCTGGTGAAAGAAAAGAATCACCATATAGACAGACATCACCAGAAATGGGAACAGGAATTGGGAGTAACTATAACAGAATCTGAGTGGAATCGTATAAACTAACGCTCTTCTAGAGTTACTTCATGTTGTAAACTCCAGGAAAACAATTTTAAGATACTTTCACACTGGTATAGAGTCCCTACTGCTTTGGTAAAGATGTTTGAGAATGTGACAGGTAATTGTTGGGATGAGATGCAATCAATTAAATGGTAACCTAACCCATATTTTTTGGCAATGTCCTAGGATAAGACCATATTGGCTGGAGATTCAACATTTGTTAACCAAATTTACAGATATGTAGATTGTAGACTCAGCAGTTTTTTTTCTTCTATATGAAAACAAAATGACTACATCTCAATATAAAAAAATCTATGGTTTCCATTATGATCAATGCAGCTAAGTTATTAATACCAAAATATTGGAAATCTCCAAATGTCCCAACGACTAAAGAATGGTTACTCAAAATACAAGAATTGTATACGTTCGAGAAGTTTAAAAGCAATAAACTGGAACAAATTCAACAAATTCAGTTTAAAAATGGCAATCCTGGCTCCTCTTCATAGATTCTAGTGAATATCGAGAATTAGTTACTTCCAGACAGAGTAAATAAATAAAGTAGAGATGGGAGTATAAGAATAATGTCATTCCATGGTCCTATCTGATATCTTGTATAAAAAAAAAAAAGTTTATTTTTTCTTTTTCTCCTTTTCTTTATATGGACATGTTATATTCTCTATATGAAGCTGTATAAGAAAATAAACAGCAAGATCTAAGATGGCTATATGTTTTTTTGGAAAATTATAAAGAATTGTAAAAAAAGAAAAAAAAATCAAAACAAGTTGCAAATTGTCTCTGAATAGCTCTCTCTACATCATAGTAAATGTTAACTAAAAGGTAACCAACACCTTAAATATAAACAGTTACTCAATACAAATAATGAAAGCTCCATTGTCTAAACAGTAGGAGTAGCATCATTCAATAAGGAGGTAAATCAGTCTCGGTATGGTTATCATGACTCTCCACTTGATTATCTTTAGCATCTGAACAAATTACAGCCATGTAAATCACATTTAGGGACACTGGTGCTGGGCAATTGTGCCACAAACGAAGTTCTGTAAAAATGGACACAGGAGTCATGTACATAATCAGTTGGCTATTTGTCATGAAAATTGTACTGCAGGTAAAATAATAAAAGGGTTGATAAGTGTTAGTCAACTGGATCTAATTTGTCCTACCATATTTACCATGCTTAATGGGCACAATAATTAGTTTGATTGGATGTGAGAACTGAACTTAAAATAACTGGGGGTGCCAATATGTTAGGCAGTAGAGGGAAAGTTGAACTTTGGTGAAAGCTGGGGAAGAAAGCTGGCTCACTCTACTGCACTTGCACTAGGAGGAAAGAAGACAGACGATAAAGAAGACTGGGGAGGATCAGCTTCTACAAAAGCAGAAGGTGCAGTTTTCTGTCAACAGGAACACTGGTCTGGGGTATCAGGTCAACAATTATAATCACTGGAAGGTGACTAACATTTGGCAATGCCCAGTGATTTTAGATTACTGCGTTTAAATAACTATGGAGTATCATAACTAGAAGTTTCTGGTAATCACAGTAAAATCATTTTAAGACCCCCCTAAACTTCAAAGGAACAGTAACATCAAAAAATTATTCTGCCCTGCACTGGTAAAACTGCAGTGTTTGCTTCAGGAACACTACTGTTGTTTATATAAATAAGCTGCTGTGCAGCAATGGGGCAGCCATTCAAAGGCGAAAAGGCTACAGTTACACAACAGATAAGCACTGTATAACATAATGTTATCTGTTATCTACTATTTAACCTGAGCCATATAGCCTTTTTTCAATTTCCGACATTGCTACACAGCAGCTTGTTTATATGGACTATAGTTGTGTTTCTGAAGCAAACAGATCAGTTTTACCAGAGCAGGGCAACAGCACATGATATTTTGATTACTTTAAAACACTTTAATTTTTTGGTGTTGCTATTCTGTTAAAACACTGAATACATTGTTCATAAACATGTATTAAAACTACTTATCAGTGAGTGCAATACTAGGCCACCAGTGAGGTGGAAGCTATGGGGGCCCCACACACTCCAATTCGACAGTGGTTAAGCATGGGGGGTAAAATGTTTGCAAGACACTAGCAAGCCTAAAAAATATTAGATGCAGTTGAATAGTTTTAAAAACAAAAAACATGGACAACCCTAGAAATGTTTGTCCCAACTGATATAAACTGCACTTCAGGAAATAAGGGGCTGCTCATAATGGTGCAAAATACACAAAGGCCTAAATATAATTCAGAGGGCCCAGCATGGCTTTAAGTAAATCGAATAATAGGGTCCCCCTAAAACGAATTTGTTCTACCTCTCCTTTTGCTGTTGACACACGAGGCTTTTTTTTTCTCCAACATTTCTAGTGTGTGTATCTGATTTAGCTGTGTGAGAGCCGGAAGGGACAATATACCGAGTTCTGGTACTATCAGGTAAATAGGCGTATTCTGCATGACATAATATTTGATGTTTATAACAGGCTATAACAAGAAACCCGACACCCGGTGCGCTCCCTCAGCTGCCATTACCCCCCCCCCCCACTCTAGTACGTTTCTCTAATACTTTTGAAACTTCATCCGAAAATATTTACAGCGCTACACTGATTATTCCAGGTAATTACTTAATAGCTCAGGTTGCCCTTATCCAAAATTAAGAGAGATTGGAGAGACCGACAAAAAACAAACCGAAACTAGCAAAAAAGTAGCCAAAAGCCATTTTAAAAGTAGCCCAATTCGTAAACTGAAAAATCTTAATAAAATACAGTAATACCATTTCTTGGAGTGATGTCACGCTGGCTGGATTACATGTATATCTATATCAGACTTTTGACTGGGCTATTTCTCTGCCCCAGCCCTTGGCTTTCCCCTTGGAGATGTCACTGCAGTGTACCTTTAAATTTTCAATTAGTCATTTTTTATACTTTTTGAATCGCCTTTTTCTTTCCAGCACTAAAATAGGCATTGCTGATCCCATCTACAAAACAAATGCTCTGTAAGGCTACAAATGTATTGCTATTGCTATTTTTTATTACTCTTCTTTCTATTCAGACCTCTCCTATTCATATTCCAGTCTCTTATCCTAGCAACCATGCATTGATATGAATAACTTGGATCCTAGCAACTCGATAGCTGATATTGCAAACAGGAGAGCTGCTGAATAAAAAGCTAAATAACCCAAAAACCACAAATAATAAAAATCAATTGTCTCAGAATATCTCTATCTACATCATACTAACAGCAGTGAACAACTGCTGGAAGAGAAGACTGCTGCTGCTGAACCAGCAGTGCAGAGACATAAACTGCTTTCAAATACAACTGAATTTACAAACAACGTTGAAACCATTAAAACATCACAATCAAGCATCCAGTGCTCAGTCACATTTTCTTTCAGTTTGTGGTTCATCCCAGTTTAGCCTCGTTCACTGTGGCGGCATATTAAAGTCGCATATAATCATAAAATACTAAGCAAAATAGATTTATTTATTTGTCCACACATCCAGCATGTGATAGTAGCCTAAAAAAAACAACGTTCTCCCTGGAGCCCTCACCTCTCCAACAATCTTGGACTTGTTGTACCGAATACGTAACACTTTCCTGCGTCACCACAAGCAGATTTTTTTCCCCTGGGCTGTCACGTGGTGCTATGCCGCTAAACGCTCATCTCCGTATCGCGCGCGCGCACACAGAAAATGACCGACACTGGCGCCGGGTCCCATAAGCACCGCCTCTCTGAGCCTCACGCCGCCGCAGTGCGCAAGGGATGACGAAACAATGTGTGGGACGGAAGTAGAGGCTTCTAATCCACGTGAGTTTACGGAGTAAAGGAAACATGGGGAATGATCGTAAGAGGAAAGGTTCGGTGCCACCTGCATCACGGTCAGATCAGCGGCTGAGGTTGGTGGAGGCAAACAGCTTCTTTTGATCTTCGTTGTATAGAGTCCGAGAAACTTCCAATGGTAATATAAGCGCTTATCTATATAGAACAGCGTCTTCAAGGACGATGGACACTTCTTTTCATAGTTTCCTACCACGTACTGTGTCTCTGAGAAAATACCCGTGATCTACTCCATGTGGTAGTTGGCCTACTGTCCAAATGATTGTATTCTCCTTTTATATACCGCCATTAGGGAGCTGAGCGCTGTAATTGGATAAAGATTGGCCCAACAATAGAATTTCATCATCTACCTTAATGCCATCAAATAATGATAGCGGATATAATTATTTTATGATTGGTTGTCACTGTCATCATTCTGAATGCTTCAGTTGGTTTAAAGGCAAAAATAAATTTTTATTTTTTTTTACCAACCGCCCAACATTATACTCTAGTTAAAAAATATGTACCCTTTTGTTACTTGCTCTGACTGCTGTGGTACAAAACTTTAGACTGCTGCCGGCTGCACTGCAGGGATGCATTGTGCAAGGTTATGTTTTATTTGTATAGCGTATACGTGTATAATGTAGGTTGAATTAAAGGGGTGGTTCACCTCAGTAAAAAATTCATACAGTCCTTTCTGGGCAGAGGACAACCATTTTACTAATTTACATCCATTATCTAAAATCCGTGGTTGCTGAGAAAACTGACATACAAAATCTGATTCGGCTGTATTAAAACCTTCTCAGACTGTCTTTTTTTATACGTAACGTAATAGATCTTGCCAGACTAACTTAATTTCTTTTTATGAGAAGGTGAGCGGGGACCTCGATTCTGGGATGGCAGTGGATGTGATTTTACTTAGACTTTGCTAAAGCATTTGATACAGTGCCACACGGAAGGTTAATGGTTAAATTAAAGGACAATGAAAGCCAAATGTAACCCACTGTCCCCCTGAATAGTTCTGCTATGATAAAGGAAGATTGCTAGGTTTTCAGCTCACCAATTTGTAGAATGAAGTGGGTAGTGATATATCATATTTTCAGTCCATGTTCCTTAATGCCGCCGCCATCTTGAATATGGTATTCCTGCTTCAGTTCCCTCGCTAGTGCACGTGCGAAAATAAGGCCGGCCCAACCCCCTCACCGTAGAGTGTAAATGTGTCCTTTGAGGCAAAAAATAAATAATTCTTGCCCCTCGCTGCGCAGCGCTTGCACAATGTTGATTTCCAGTGGCTCTCTGCTGAATGAATGAAGGAGTGGTGTGATTGAGAATATATATAAATATGACGATTTGATTCTCATTGGCTGGGGGGGGGGGTTGTATTAAGGTCAGGATTGATGTGCATGCAAATGTAACAATGAAGAAGGGAGGAAAGCTTCAAATTTTAAGCATGCTCAGAGACCAAATTTCTCCTGTTGCGATTCAAGGCTGCCACGGCTAAAAACCCATCTGAAGCCTCTCCAATTTGCCTCAGATGGGGAAAAATTCCTTCCTAACTCCAAAATGGCAATCAAACTAGTCCCTGGATCAACTTGTACAATGAGCTATCTCCCATAACCCTGTATTCCCTCACTTGCTAAAAAGCAATCCAACCCTTTCTTAAAGCTATCTAATGTATCAGCCTGTACAACTGACTCAGGGAGAGAATTCCACATCTTCACAGCTCTCACTTGCGAATATTTAGGCGGAACCTCTTTTCTTCTAATCGGAATGGGTGACCTTGTGTCAGCTGTAAAGACCTACTGGTAAATAAAGCATTAGAGAGATTATTATACGATCCCCTTATATATTTATACATAGTTATCATATCACCCCTTAAGCGCCTCTTCTCCAGCGTGTACATCCCCAATTTGGCCAGTCTTTCCTCAGAGCTAAGATTTTCCATACCTTTTACCAGCTTATTTGCCCTTCTCTGTACCCTCTCTAATACAATAATGTCCTGTTTGAGTGACGGAGACCAAAACTGTACGGCATATTCTAGTATTCTTACAAGTGCTCTATAAAGTGGAAGAATGACCCCCTCCTCCCGTGATTCTATGCACTTTTAATACAGCTCAAGACCTTATTTGCCCTTGATGCTGCTGATTGGCATTGCTTGCTACAGCCAAGTTTATCATCTACAAGGACTCCAAGGTCCTTTTCCATAATGGATTTGCCTAGTGCAGCCCCATTAAGGGTATAAGTGGCTTGGATATTCTTACATCTCAGGTGCATTACTTTACATTTATCAACATTGAATCTCATTTGCCACTTAGCTGCCCAGATTGCCAGTTTGTCAAGCTCGTGTTGCAAGGATGCCACATCCTGGATGGAATTAATTGGGCTGGATAGTTTTGTGTCTTCTGCAAACATGAATATATTACTTACAATACCCTCCCCTAAGTCATTAATGAACAAGTTACATTAAAGTGGACCCAATACCGAGCCCTGAGGGACCCCACTAAGAGGCTTACTCCATGTAGAGAATGTACCATTAACAACCACCCTCTGTACCCGATCCTGTAGCCAGTTTCCTATCCATGTGCAAACAACTTCATTAAGCCCAACAAACCTTAGTTTAGAAAGCAGACGTGTGTGGGGCACAGTATCAATCGCTTTGGCAAAATCCAAATAGATCACATCTACTGCCCCCCCACTGTCCAGCATCTTACTTACCTCATCATAAAAAGCAATCAAATTTGTCTGACATGACCTATCCTTCATAAAGCCATGCTGATTGCTGCTCATAATGCCATTGACTAGGACAACATTTTGAATGTGATCCCTTAACAAGCCTTCAAATTATTTGCCCAACACAGATGTCAAACTTACTGACCTATAATTGCCAGGCTGAGATCGTAATCCCTTTTTAAATATTGGAATAACATCAGCTTTTCTCCAATCCATGGGCACCATACCAGATGAAAGTGAATCTGAGAAAATCAGAAATAGGGGCTGGTCTAAAACTGAACTAAGCTCTCTTAGAACCCACGGTGTATGCCTTCAGGCCCTGGAGCCTTGTTTACATTAATTTCTATTAAAGCTTTATGAATCATATCCTGAGTCAGCCACTGACCAGATTGAGCTGAGCCATTAGTACAGCTATAAAGTGAGCCTTGGATTTACAACATTTATTATAGTGTTTATATTCATTAAATGCAGCTTCTGTCCCAACAGATTTGTAGTTTTTAAATGCCTTTCTCTTCTTTCCTATTAACTTCTTTAATACTGTATTAAGCCACATAGGATGATTCTTAGAGCTTCTACATTTACTCCTTAAGGGAATAAATTGAGAACAGTAATGATTTAATATAATTTTAAATGACAACCATTTCTGTTCTGTGTTTTTAGCTGAAAACCTAATGCCCCAATCAATGCTCTGTAGGGCAGCCCTCAAGGCACTAAAATTAGCTTTTCCAAAATTCATGGTTTTTGTTTTCCCAGTATATATTTGTTTTTTGCACCAGACATTAAATGATATAACAGTATGGTCACTATTACCCATGGTTCAATGACTTGCACATTTGCTATAAGTTCTGGGTCATTGGAGATCACTAGATCCAGAATAGCATTTTTTCTTGTAGGCTCCTCAACAACCTGTGCCATAAAATTGTCATGCAACAAGTTTATAAACTTGTTCCCATTAACTGATCTGGCAGTACTGTTGCTCCATTCAATATCTGGGTAATTAAAATCCCCCATTATCATTACTTTACCCAAACTAGCAGCCTTTTCTATTTGCATCAGGAGCTTAGCCTCCTCCTCATCACATACATTAGGGGGTCTATAGCATACACCTACAATTAATTTGCTGGACTCTTTACAATTGGTGAAAAACTCCATCCATAATAATTCTGCCCCCTCATTTTCTTTCATAATATCCTTCTTTATATAAGCTTTTAAATCCTGCCTAACAAACCGACACACCCCTCCTCCTTTTCTATTGCCTCTGTCCCTCCAAAACAAAGTATAGCCACTGATATTAACTGCCCAGTCATGCGACTCATTCAGCCATGTTTCGGCCACACCAATCACATCATATTGCACCTCCAGCTCTCCCATTTTACCAGTCAGACTCCTTACATTTAATACTGGTACCATAGAGAACTGGCTAAAAGATAGATTACAAAGAGTAGTGGTAAATGGAACATTTTCTAATTGGAAAATTGTTGTTAGTGAAGTACCGCAAGGGCTCTGTACTGAGAAGGATTTAGGGTTTTTTGTAGATAAAAAGTTGTCTAATTCTGGGCAGTGTCATTCTGTGGCCACTAAAGCAAATAAAGTACTGTCTTGCATAAAAAAGGGCATCAACTCAAGGGATGAAAACATAATTATGCCACTTTATAGGTCCCTGGTAAGGCCACACCTGGAGTATGCAATGTAGTTTTGGACTCCAGTCCTTAAGAGGGATGTAAATGTAGGAGTGCAGAGACGTTTAACTAAACTTGTTAGAGGGATGAAAGACTTAAATTATGATGGTCTTAAGAAAAGTGTGTGAAAGGTGTGAGCTGAGCACAGTTTGATTACACTAAATATAATAATAGCATTTTATATCAAAGGTGAATCACCCCTTTAAAAGATAAGTAAACCTTAAAAAAATGTAAAGTTGTTCAGGGTGCTTTTCTGAGCTTTTTTCAGTTTCATTGCTATTTAAGAGCTCTCTAGTTATTTTTTAAAAAAAACCAAAAGCCTCGGCTGCCCTTTCCCATATGCTTCCTGAACAGACAACTCCATAGAACTCTGTTTTCCTACTGATGTTATATCGCTTTGACTATCTTTGACTGTACCGTTACAGGAAATCACCAGCAGGTGGCACTTATGTTACAAAATTAATTATATTGGCAAGTACTAAAAGCCTAAATATCTCTGAAATTGAAAAATAAATAATGTAAAAAGCACCCTAAATAATGTTCCCTTTTTATGGCTTACTTATCCTTTAACCTAAAATTATTGCTTATAAAGGTAATTCTACCAGCTGTTAAGTAAAATCTAATATACTTAAGTTTTTATATATGGCTTCTTGATGTTGGTAATAACGGATTGCACCTGTTGATTAAACAATAAAAAATTAGTACTAGAAAAATTATACCACATGTTTGCATTATTTTACTTAAAGGGGACATATAGCATACATTTTCACAATGCTTTAAACCATTTCAAATAATGTAAAATAGAAGAGTGTTTTTATTTCAATACCTTTTGCATCAAAAAACGCCTGTATTAGCTTGAAAACTGTTCTCAGCCCTCCCCCTTTGAAACTTCCTGTCTCAGACTCTTCAGTATCTGAACTGCAGCCGACGGCTCTTTCTGTATAAGCTATAGAGCAACAGCCAATGAGGGAGGAGTGGGCGTGTCTGTGATGTCTCTCTCAGTCCTTCCCTGCAGACTTCTGTTAACCCTTACTGCTGGTTTTCCCTTCCCTGCTCCTTTCTCTCCCTCTCTGTCCTATTTATGTAACCCCCTCTCTGCCCTGTTTGTTTTCCTCCCCCTCCCTTCACTGCTTGTTCCTTTCTCTTGCCCTGCAATAATTGTGGAAAAGAAAGAAAAGCAAATTTCTGTATAAATAAAACATAATCTGCTGCTAAATGTATTTTATTATTTTCTGGGGGCAATGAGCAGTATGAGCAGTTAGTGTAAGTACCATAGTCATTTTCTACCCAGTATTATGTTGTATACAACCAGCAATCAACGTCTTTTTGGGGTTTCCTTTGTAACTCCCTGCATCTGTTATTATATGTTATACAATTCCATCAGCTGCATTTATTCCCTTGCAACTCCCTGCACCTCATTATAAATTGTTCCATAACAACTGCATTTCCCCTTGCAACTCCCTGCACCCGATCAAAAATGATCCCAGAACAGCTGCGATTATTCCCTTGCAACTCCCTGCACCTCTCTATAAATTGTTCCATAACAGCTGTATTTCCTCTTGTAACTCCCTGCATTTCCCCTTGCAACTCCCTGCATCTGATAAACAATTATCCCACAGCAGCTGTATTTATTCCCTTGCAACTCCCTGCACCTCCCTATAAATTGTTCCATAACAGCTGCACTTCCCCTTGCAACTCCCTGCACCTCCCTATAAATTGTTCCATAACATCTGCATTTCCCCTTGCAACTCCCTGCACCTCCCTATAAATTGTTCCATAACAGCAGCACTTCCCCTTGCAACTCCCTGCACCTCCCTATAAATTGTTACACAACAGCTGCATTTCCCCTTGCAACTCCCTGCACCTGATCATAAACTGTTCCACAACAGCTGTATTTCCTCTTATAACTCCCTGCACCTGGTCATAAATTGTTCCAAAACAGCTGCATTTAACCTTGCAACTCCCTGCACCTGGTCATAAATTGTTCCTAAACAGCTGCATTTTACCTTGCAACTCCCTGCACCTGATCATAAATTGTTCCAGAATAGCTGCATTTCCCCTTGCAACTCCCTGCACCTGGTCATAAATTGTTCCAGAACAGCTGCATTTACTCCCTTGCAACTCCCTGCACCTGATCATATATGAATATGAAGGAAAACAAAGCTACAGCTGCTGTTCTGCAATATCATAACAGTGAATACTAATGGACACTGTTTGTATAAGTGATATAATGTAATAGAGGCAGGGAGTTGCACAGTGTATAACAATATATTATGGACTATAGATTATGTCCAGAGACATGTGTGACTGATGCCTATTTGCTGTGGAACACAGGACAATACTGTTGTACTTTAAATAAAAGAAAATACTATTACGGTACATTATATTACAGTTTATATTAACCTTCACATATATTGATTAATGTTGAGCATTTCAGGGATGTTGTTATAAGTGAATGATCACGCAGCAGCATAAGACAGTTATGTGCAGGCTGGACACACAGGACAGAGGGTGGGAGGGGAGGGGTTTGGCTGCTACAGCTCAGGAGTTAAGCCTGTCAGTCAGTGCTGTGACCACTTCCTGTGAGAGAATGAACAGACACTCCCACTCTTCATTTCAGCCTAGCTTCTGACCTGAGAGGTTCCCTCTGCAGCTCTGATATGACAGTTCTAGGAGGTAAAATGCTTTCAAAACGTTTTTCTTTCTGCATCATTACATGTTTTGAGGAAGGATGTGCAATATATCTGAATATGAAGGTTATATGAAATGTCCCCTTTAAGACTTAATTAAGACTAGATGATTGTATCCTTATATGTAAAACTTCAGGGTTTACATTATATCACTTGCACAGTGTTTTCACTGGCAAATTAGTTGGGTTATATAGTAACATTTGAATAAAGTCAACTTATATTAGAATAACGCCTTGAATCTACATGTTTATTATTCTCTCTGTTTTGGTGGTTTGGTTTTTCCCATGCTGGCGTGGCCCTCCATACATAGTCACATGACTTACACTCACATGCTCAAAACTTATACATGTTTATGCAATGGCAGTTCCCTTTACTTTTTTCCCCTGTGATCATGTCCTGTAATCAAATAGAAAGGCAAACTGATGGAAAAATGCATATGAATTCCTGACATACCACAAATATTAGACTTCATGGTAAGCAAAGATGGTTTGTTATGGTGATAACAGACAGGGGCTGGGTGAATGGATTGTGCAACCCCTTCATCTGTATGTTAGTGATCTGTGGGCCTGGCTGAAACCTGTGGATTTGTGCCGACTTCCACATAATATTAGCAGGCTGTTTGTGGTTGCGGCCTGAACTTTTACATGTGTCAATCCCAAGACCTCACTGTGCCTCGCGTCCACCTCCAGGCTATCCTTTTAATAAATATATGCCTGCTCCCTGCTCCCTGCTCCATCCATGATGTCACAGCTGGTTGGGTAAGGCACAGGCTTATAAATATGTAGGCTCACCAGCTGCTGGTAACACGTGCGGGTTAGGGTCGGGTGAAGGTTGACAAAAAGTCAACCCACACATCACTACTGTATGTCCAACATGCGTCCTTTCAATCGTGGTGAACTAAAGTTTCCTGCATCCCACCGATAGCTGAAAATTGTCAGAGAGTTGACGTTTGCCATCTGGTGGGCCACAGACTGGCCGTATTAACCTTTGGATAAAGTCTGCAGCTCATGTTTCCATATATATTAGTGTCTTTTATACATACACTTTTATGTCTTCTCAATAAAGGACTAATACAGCTTTATTTGCATCTGTACTATGAATAGTTAAATCATTGGAATGTATGTATAACTTTAATTGTAAAACAGCTGTTAAGGAGCTGCAGCAAGATACAATATATAAAAATACACACAGGGAGGACAAGTCACAACAATACAACGAATATGCTTAGTACACAGAACTTATATAAGGACATTTGAGCTTAAAGGGATACTGTCATGGGAAAAAAAAATTTTTTCAAAATGAATCGGTTAATAGTGCTGCTCCAGCAAGAATTCTGCACTGAAATCCATTTCTCAAAAGAGCAAACAGATTTTTTTATATTCAATTTTAGACATTTTGTCAATTTCCCAGCTGCCCCCAGTCATGTGACTTGTGCCTGCACTTTAGGAGAGAAATGCTTTCTGGCAGGCTGCTGTTTTTCCTTCTCAATGTAACTGAATGTGTCTCGTGGGACATGGGTTTTTACTATTGAGTGTTGTTCTTAGATCTAACAGGCAGCTGTTATCTTGTGTTAGGAAACTGTTATCTGGTTACCTTCCCATTGTTCTTTTGTTTGGCTGCTGGGGGAAAAAAGGGAGGCGGTTGATATCACTCTAACTTGCAGTACAGCAGTAAAGAGTGATTGAAGTTTATCAGAGCACAAGTCACATGACTTGGGGCAGCTGGGAAATTGACAAAATGTCTAGTCCCATGTCAGATTTCAAAATTGAATATAAAAAAATCTGTTTGCTCTTTTGAGAAACAGATTTCTGCTGGAGGAGCACTATTAACTGATTCATTTTGACAAATTTTTTTCCCATGACAGTATCCCTTTAAGTGCTATTTGGTAAAAGACACAGTAGGAAAGAGGTCCCTGCACGTAACAGCTTACAGTCTAAGTGGATGGGTGGCTAACATACAGGCACAAATTGGAGGGTAAAAAGTGCACAAGTTAAAGGCTTTGTCCAATAGGTACCAGGACTAGACTAATGTTCTAGTGCTCTGAAAGTTAGACTCTCTTATTTTTTCTTGAAGACACTGAAATAGTGCTCCTAGGGATGGAATTCCAGAGGTAAGAGCAAGATAGAAATGTCTATAGGTGGAAAGTGGACTAGAAAGACTAGAGCTGGCAGTGGATGTGGATGGAGTGAAAAGACGCTGGCTTTGAGAGGAGTGGAGGAGATGGCCAGGAATGTACAGTGAGACAAGAGAAGAAATGTACTGAGGAGCAGAGGAGTGACGGGCTTTGAATATTAACAGAAGGATTTTGTATGCTATCCTTTGCTTAACAGGCAGCCATGCTAAGGATTTTAATTGGGGTTGAACAGGTTCCCTCTTAGGAGAGAGCAGGAGAATACTAGTAGCAGAGTTTACAGATTTATTGGAGGGGAGAGAGATGGTATCTTAAGACTGGTTAGAATGAGAATAGTCTAAACGGGATAGGAAATGGAACTATCTATTCTCCGATTTTGCAGACCGAATGGCAAATAGAGGCAGTTGACTTTATAACATCATGATTGTTATATAAGGCACATATTGTGATTTTAACAGGCAGTGCAGGTGCAGGACTAGTTTACGTGTTTCCTTCACTAATGTGTCAGCACTTCCTCAGAAAAATATATTTAAATAATGTTACAACTCAAACCCAGTTACAATTTAAAGGTAAAGTATCCATTTTAAAAACCTCAAAGATGCAATATCCATGTTTCAATGCTATTATCTTTAATCTTTTAAAGATAATAGCATTGAAACACGGACACTGTACAGAATTTCGTCTGAGAGTTCATCAAAGAAAGGGGATAGTGGGCCCAACTGCAGTGTGGCTGCAGAAGGGCATGGGTATTGACAGCAGCAGACAGAAAAGAGTTGTAGGCAATTACTAGTGAATCTGGACCAGAGAAAGCACTGAAGGAGGAGAAGCTAGAACTGAGAGAATTAGATAGAACAGTTAGGTGTTAAGATCAAGATCAACCATGTAGGTGTTAAGAAAAAAAATCAAAGTCTGGGAGAAATGTATTAGAGGATTTAGCAGCACACCAATACAGAATGCCTACTCCTTCCTCATGGCCAGTAGGGCATGAGGGTATGAGAATAGGAGAGACCGCCATGAGAGAGCACTGCCTTAAAGGGATCCTGTCATCGGAAAACATGTTTTTTTCAAAATGCATTAGTTAATAGTGCTACTCCAGCAGAATTCTGTACTGAAATCCATTTCTCAAAAGGCCTAACAGATTTTTTTATATTCAATTTTGAAATCTGACATGGGGCTAGACATTTTGTCAATTTCCCAGCTACCCCTGGTCTTGTGACTTGTGCCTGCACTTTAGGAGAGAAATGCTTTCTGGCAGGGTGCTGTTTTTCCTTCTCAATGTAACTGAAGGAGTTTCAGTGGGACATGGGGTTTTTACTATTGAGTATTGTTTTTAGATCTACCAGGGAGCTGTTATCTTGTGTTAGGGAGCTATTATCTGGTTACCTTCCCATTGTTCTTTTGTTTGGCTGCTGGGGGGGGGAGGGGGTGGGAGCTGGGAAATTGACAATATGTCTAGCCCCATGTCCAATTTCAAAATTGAATATAAAAAAATCTGTTTGCTCTTTTGAGAAATGGATTTCTGTGCAGAATTCTGCAGGAGCAGCACTATTAACTGGTTCATTTTGGAAAAAAAAATTTTTTCCCATGACGTTTGCTGCAGAGACTTACATTTCATTTCATGTTAATTTGCTAACATCTCTAGTAGTACTTAATAATAGAATATTCATTCTCTATACTATTATTTTTGTGTTCAGCCATGAGAAGAAAAAAAAGATAAATTCCAAGCCTATTGACCAGCATATGGAAGAAATTCCATATAAGCTTCGTGAGATAATGAAACTTAGAATGGAAATGGACAACCCCAAGAAAAAGAGAAAGCGCAAGCCAGGTAGGTTTAATTTCAGGAGACAGAACCTTTGTGCACTGGTTATATATTGATTAAGGCCCTCTTTTGATCTTGTTCCTCAGTAAGGCAAGGAATGCTAAATTCAGAGCTTCAAACAGACATCCCTGTACCAAAGTTTAAAAGGAGAAAACAGGAGTCTGTGGGAGCCTACCTGAACCGCATGAACCAAGAGACCCAACATGTTATATTCCTCAGCAAGAACCAGTTAGATCGTCATCCTGAAATGGAAGAGGAGGTGGTGGGGGAAGCAAAAGAGGCATGTGTTAAGAAAGAGAAATCCCAGAAGAAGAAAGAGTAAGTATGGTATCCAAACCTGAATATAGGATTCAGTGTTGATTTAGGATCTGTGATGGCAAGCAGGGGCAGAAGAACATGGTTTATTTGCTAGGTGTTTAAAAGTCAAATGCAGTTTTGTTATATGCCATGTTAAAGGTCACAAAGCAGAAAAACATTGATTTGTGAGTGTGTATGCAAGCCTTTTGATACAAAAAAACATATAGCAACAAAGCTTAAAGGGGGCTTGTTCACTTGTTCAACTTTTAGTATGATATAGAAAGTGTTATTCTGCGACAATTTGCAATTGTTTTTCATTTTGTATTTGTGGTTTTTGAGTTAACTTTTTATTCAGCAGATCTGGTCCAAATTATCCTAGTAACCATGAAGTTACATTAAAGGAGAACTAAAGCTTAACTAAAGAAGTAGACTAGACATTTTGTGTTTTTGGCATTTGTACCAGCCCATGGCAACCACAGCCCTTTAGCAGAGATGATTTGTGCCTCCAAATATGTCCCTGTAGCTCCCCATCTACTTTTCTGCTGATTCACTGCACATTACTGATCTTATGGACCACCTCAAAATATACAGTACACATAGAATATAAATGTCACAATATAAGGCTGATTAGTACAGATAATTACTACATGGCAGCACAGCAACATCATTTAATAATCAGCTTTGTATTATCAGCTTATATTACAGGCCAACCTACTTTTCTGATTGATGATTTGGGACAACCCCTAAATTTAACTTATCAACAGCTGCTCAGACCCCAGTGAGCATGCGAGTGTCGCAGACATTTTTCAGGAAGGTGACCACCTGTAACAAGTTTGAAGTCCTGGATCATTGCTGCTATTGAGAAGCTGGTTCAGTATATAAAATATGGCATTTTTAGCCATATTCATTTTTAAGGGTTAGTTCTCCCTTAAAGGTGGCCCATCCTTTTAAAGGGCCAAGATTATTTTGCTTGATTATATAGTCAGTTTTAATTCCTTTAAATGTTACAATGGAAATCTTTAATTTATAAAGGGGTTGTTCACCTTTAAATTAACTTTTAGTATGGTATAGAGAGTGATATTCTGAGACAATTTGCAATTGGTTTTAATTTTTTATTATTTGTGGTTTTTGAGTTATTTAGCTTTTTATTCTGCAGCTTGTAGTTACAGCAATCTGGTTGCTAGGGTCCAAATTAAATATTCGGTAGAGAGTAAAGAATGACCCAAAAGTTGCACCACCTAATTTATTATTCCATAAATCCGATGAACAAAAAAGGTAAAACTTAACCTTTATTGGTATGTTTTAAAATGACCCAAGGGTGAAAAATCAAAATGATTAAAATTACAATAAGGAGGAGCACATTGTTTGCTGGATTATGTAGTCTGCCCCAGATGCTTAACAATTGATCGTGTTCAAAACTGATAGGATCATATAAGAAGCATCATAATGGGAATTAACTACATTAGGTTCTGTGAGTTATAGCAAAAGGCCATAGTGGTGGCACTCAATTCCCCAAAGGGTTAATTCACTGATGAGTGCAAAATAATACAGGATGCGATTGTTTATCAAATTGAAACGAATCCTGGGCATCATTCGTATAAGCCCAGAGCAATTTCCGAAACAACCCTCATGAGACAGGAAATGTATGGTTCAAGAACCTGCCTATAGAGATTCAGTTGTCGGAGCTGCTTGCTATCAATGTTAACCACTATGGTGCCATTCAGCCCCCCACCCTTGACGCACCCCCAGAGGTGCTGTGTGGTCAGCGGTGAGATATGTTGCAGAAAAAGTAACTGAAATTGCAGGAAATGGACTCCCTGCCTAATTGAGCTAAAAAAAAAAAGTAACCAGCGCCTATTTTTCACTGCTCTATCAATCTCAGAATTAACCCTGGACATACATAATATAAACTGTTCATTCTGTGAGAATTCTGAAATCTGCTGTTCAAGTTCACTGATCTTGACCGTCAAGTCTTTGACATTGCGGTTCTCGTATTCACAGGCTAAAGACAAAAGTTGCATAGAGCATTTGTGTAGTACATCTTCCCACCTCTTTTTGAATGTCTCATCATTAACTACAAATGTTGGAAGGATTTTAATTTGCAAAGGAAGGAAGGATTTTAATGTTATTTTCTATGCATTTGTTGTTTGTAGACACTGTCCACCAGACTTTGGAAAGTTTGACCTGTTGCTGTTGATAATTTCTTAGCAACCCCTTCCAATTTCCCTCCTCCCCTGGGTTGCCAGCAGTGGCTGTATTTTGAACTGAAAATATATCGGAAAACTGTGATGACCATTTATCAAAACGAGATTGTAGTGTGGGAATTGAATTAGCCATAATGAGAGATCAAGTGAGTCGGTGTGTGCTACTCCGAGATACTCCAATGGAGGAGAAAAATCATATAATAATGTAAAGAGAGTGGAGTATAAAGCACCTTCCACCGATCAGGAAACAACGTAAATGGTGTGCAGGGTCAAGGATTAATGATAAATATTCGGCTGCCTAATTGAGCTAAAAAAAAAAAAAAAAATACCAAGAAAAGGTTGTTTTACCTTTTTTTTTTTCATGGGATTTATGGAATAATAAATGGGGTGGTGCAACTTTTGGGTCATTCTTAACTCTACCAAATATTTGCCTAATTGTTTTAGATTTTTATGATTTTATGCTTTCTTTGTTATTTGCATTGTTGTTTTTTCTAGCGTCGTTTGCACTTTGATCATTTGGAGTACAAAATTTTTTTAGCAATTTTGGATTCGTCAGAATGTGTACTTTACAAAAATATATGGTTTAGGTGGGTCTTTCTGCTGTTAAGAAGGGCACATAATATTCAGTCCAGGGTCTATTTTCACAGAATGACCCTTTTTTATTTTTATTTGGGGTCCGCACATGCCAGCTGCTTTGGTATATCTATGCATATTGGGCATCAAACTGTTCAGTAGACCCTTGGCGTCAATATTTAGGGTGTTTTACAATTGTATGTACGAAATTAGGTGAGATAAATGCAGCCAATTGCAATATTTTTAGACAATTTTCAGAAATGTCATAAAAACCGCTGCCTTAAGGTTGCATAGCAGTATGGTAGTTTGGCGTAGAAAGACAAAATTACCTATTTTGGATTCATCAGAATGTGTACTTTCTAAAAGTATATGGTTTTGGTGTGTATTTGTGCTGTTAGTAGGGTCTTGTGGCTCAATACGCAGTCACGGGTCATTCTTCACGGAAGGCAAAACGACAGCGGAGTAAATTCAAATACACTCATTTTATTTGGGGTCCGCACATGCCAGCTGCTTTGGTATATCTATGGATATTGGGCATAAAACTGTTCAGTAGACCCTTGGCATCAATATTTAGGGTGTTTTACAACTGTATGTACGTAATTGGGTGAGATAAATGCGGCCAATTGCAATATTTTTAGACAATTTTTAGAAATGTCCTAAAAACCACTGCCATTAGTGTTGTTTTGCAGTATGGTAGTTTGGAGTAAAAAGACAGTTACCCATTTTAGATTCGTCAGAATGTGTACTTAACAAAAATATATGGTTTTCGGGGGTGAACATACATATTTGTACTTTTGCCCCTTAAAAATGCTGTAAATGTGTTGATTTTCCAGTGTCTTCGTTCTGGGGCCCCTACACGCCACATACTTAGGTGTACCTATGTATATTGGGCATCAAACTGCTCAGCGGACTCTGGGCTTTCAGATTTAGGGTGTTTTATCTTGGTATGTAATAATATTTAGGAGATACAATGCTGTAGACTGGACACTTTAAGGTCATTTTTCAAAAATGTAACACATTTTTATAAAAACTGCTAATTTTCGGAAAGAATTGCAACTTGGTAATTTTGAGTACAAATATATATTTACCCATTTTTAACTCGTTAGAATCTGTTCTTTCCAATAATGCTTAGTTTTTTAGGGTAAGCCTACTGTTAGTGGCATGTTTGGCCTTGAAATCAGATGTATGCAGTTTTGTGGATCAGTGCTGTGGAAATTTGGTAGTTTGCTGCTTCTAGTTTTTGATCTATAGAAGTGAGAAATCTCCATAAAACGATATATATTTGGTAATGGCGTGTTCGGGAGACACAGAACTTTCCAAATCTGCTTTATACATCAATATCTTGTTTTCCTGGGTAAACTAAAAGACCCCCCCAGGAAAGGCCCCTAAAGTGAAAGAGCACAAAATGTTCAAAAATGGTCTGGCAATAAAAGTACCAACTTGGCCAAATTAGCTGGCAGTGAAGGGATTAAGCAAAAGTATGTCTAAGGAGCGAACAGTTATTATATTTGCCAATGTGCTGTGTTTACAGCCTAACCTTGTTTGGATAGTATAAAAGGGGGCAGATTTATCAAAATGTAAATTTAGAACTCCCCACGATAAAACTCACTTTCTATTTATTGCTAAATACGACAATAAAAATCCCATAGGGTTGAATAGAATGTAGGTGAGTTTTTCAGTGGTGAGTTCTAATTGCACATTTTGATAAATATGCCCCTAGGTGTCTACTAAGTTTTTAGGTAGAAATCAGGTAGAAGTCAATGGCAGATGGTCTCCACAATTGGAGCATGTTCTTTGCCTTCATGATTCCCAGCCATTTCTGTCTGTTTGCGTTGTGGTTTTCGTCCGATAAATTCGAGTTGTTGAGGCAACGGTTTGAAAAAGTTGTTTTCTGGACAACAATTTGAAAATTTTTTTTTCCCTGCAGCAACTTTTTCAATCCGATTTATTGGTAAATTAAGGGGATTCGGGTTTTGGAGTTTGGGCGAATTTTTTTTTTATTATAGTGAGAAAAGGTCAAGTTTTGGTAAATACCCCCCTAAATCTTCAGTACTTGACAGCTATGGATTATTGCTTTATTTAGCGTATGCATAAATGAACAATAGATGGAAATCTTCAGCATTCTGCAAGGGTAACTCTCCTGTTTCTGTTAGGAGAGTAGAAGTTGACTTTGCCCCTGTGTTCTTCATCAGAAGGAGCATTATAAGACTCCCAGACTACGGGACTGGCCCACCAAGGGATGGGGGGCCTAACCTGAAGCCACTTGCAGGACATATTATTATTTACGGTCTTAGATATCACTAGAACTATAGGAGAGTGACTGTACTTTTGTTCAGAGCAAAGAGGGGCCAGAACCAAAAAAGTCTGAGCAAAGGGGCGCCTGAACCAAAAAAAGTCTGAAGACCTGTGTCCTAGGGCATGGCAGTATTTTAAAGGATAACTGCTGGCCCTCAGTGTTTGCATGATTAGTTAGTTCTGCTGAAAGCAAACTGCAAAGTGTTAGAGCTGAATTGTACTTCTGCCTAGCTTTGGGACTTTGCAGGTGCCTGTATGCACATAGTTACATAGTTACATAGTTAAATTGGGTTGAAAAAAGACAAAGTCCATCAAGTTCAACCCCTCCAAATGAAAACCCAGCATCCATACACACACCCCTCCCTATTTTTAATTAAATTCTATATACCCATACCTATACTAACTATAGAGCTTAGTATCAGAATAGCCTTTGATATTATGTCTGTCCAAAAAATCATCCAAGCCATTCTTAAAGGCATTAACTGAATCAGCCATCACAACATCACCCGGCAGTGCATTCCACAACCTCACTGTCCTGACTGTGAAGAACCCCCTACGTTGCTTCAAATGAAAGTTCTTTTCTTCTAGTCTAAAGGGGTGGCCTCTGGTACGGTGATCCACTTTATGGGTAAAAAGGTCCCCTGCCATTTGTCCATAATGTCCTCTAATGTACTTGTAAAGTGTAATCATGTCCCCTCGCAAGCGCCTTTTTTCCAGAGAAAACAACCCCAACCTTGACAGTCTACCCTCATAATTTGTCTTCCATCCCTCTAACCAATTTAGTTGCACGCCTCTGCACTCTCTCCAGCTCATTTATATCCCTCTTAAGGACCGGAGTCCAAAACTGCACTGCATACTCCAGATGAGGCATTACCAGGGACCTATAAAGAGGCATAATTATGTTTTCATCCCTTGAATTAATGCCCTTTTTTATGCAAGACAGAACTTTATTTGCTTTAGTAGCCACAGAATGACACTGCCCAGAATTAGACAACTTATCTACAAAGACCCCTAGATCCTTCTCATTTAAGGAAACTCCCAACACACTGCCATTTAGTGTATAACTTGCATTTATATTATTTTTGCCAAAGTGCATAACCTTGCATTTATCAACATTGAACCTCATTTTCCAGTTTGCTGCCCAGTTTTCCAGTTTAGACAAATCACTCTGCAAAGTGGTAGCATCCTGCATGGAACCTATAGTTCTGCACAATTTAGTATCATCTGCAAAAATAGAAACAGTACTTACAATGCCCACCTCCAGGTCATTAATAAACAAGTTGAAAAGCAAGGGACCTAGTACAGAGCCCTGCGGTACTCCACTAACAACACTGGTCCAATTAGAAAATGTTCCATTTACCACCACTCTTTGTAGTTTATCTTTTAGCCAGTTCTCTATCCAGGTACAAATACTATGTTCCAGGCCAACATTCCTTAATTTAACCAATAACCTTTTGTGTGGCACTGTATCAAATGCTTTAGCAAAGTCTAAGTAAATCACATCCACTGCCATCCCAGAATCGAGGTCTCTACTTACATTCTCATAAAAAGAAATTCAGTTGGTCTGGCAAGACCTATTACGCATAAAACCATGCTGGCACAAACTCATAGTATTATGATTTGCTGTGAAGTCCAGTATCTTATCCTTTATTAACCCTTCGAAAAGCTTTCCTACCACTGAAGTCAGACTAACTGGCCTATAGTTTTGAGGCTGAGAACGGGATCCTTTTTTGAATAGAGGCACCACATTAGCAATTCGCCAGTCTCTCGGCACTATGCCAGATCTCAATGAATCCTGAAAAATTAAGTAAAGAGGTTTGGCAATCACAGAGCTAAGCTCGCTAATTACCCTGGGATGAATACCGTCTGGCCCTGGACCTTTGTTAATCTTAACATGTTCGTCTCTTTTGAATTTCATCATGTGTGAACCATGCATCATTAGTTGTATTACTAGAATTGGGACTGTTAAGATGGAAACCTTCACTTACTGGTTCCTCATTTGTGTAGACAGATGAAAAATACGAGTTCAGAATCTGCGCTTTTATTTTGTTTTCATCAACCAGCTGACCCCCCTCTGATAGTAAGGGTCCCACCCCTTCCTGCTTCATTTTTTTACTATTAACATATTTAAAAAATAATTTTGGATTTTTTTTACTGCTTGCTGCAATATCCTTTTCTATAGCAATTTTAGCTTGCCTTATAGCTTCTTTGCATGATTTATTGGCCTCCTTGTACCTTATAAATGTTTCGGCTGTACCAGCTAACTTGAAAGCCTTAAAAGCACGTCTATTCTTACCCACCTCAACAACAACGCTTCTATTGAACCAAAAAGGTTTTGCAACGACGTTCCTTGCTTACAAGTGGAATATACTGACGAGTATATTTATCAAGCAGCATTTTAAAGACTTCCCATTTTTGTTCTGTGTTTAACCCTGTGAAAAGCATTTCCCACTTAATATATTGCAGAGATGCCCTTATACTGTCAAAGTTTGCACGTCTGAAATTGAGTGTTTTAGTTACTCCCTTATAGAATTGCTTCTGCAACAGAATCTCAAAGGAGACCATGTTATGATCACTATTCCCTAAATGCTCACCCACACAAATGTTAGAGATGAGTTCAGTATTGTTAGTTATTACAAGGTCCAAAAGAGAGTTATTCCTAGTAGGTTCTTGAACGAGCTGGAATAAAAAGTTGTCATTCAGCATATTTACAAACCTACTAGCTTTTTCTGTCTTGGCAACCCCATTACCCCAGTCAATGTCTGGATAATTGAAGTCACCCATAGCAACAACTTGACCCAGCTGTGAAGCCGCTTGTATCTGCAAGAGTAGCTGGGCTTCATACTCGACACTTATACCAGGTGGTTTATAGCATACACCAATGATAATTCTTTTTGTTACCTTTTTCCCAGTCAAAATCTCTACCCAGAGTGATTCTACACCCTCACCAGTGCCAGCTATTGTGATTTCTTTAGCGCATGGCTTTACATACAAACACACTCCTCCACCCTTTTTAATCCCTCTGTCCCTCCTAAAAAGGGTGTAACCCCCTTTTTAATCCCTCTGTCCCTCCTAAAAAGGGTGTAACCATTTAAATTCACAATCCAGTCACATGTTTCATCCCACCAGGTCTCAGTGATACCAATTATATCATAATTTTTAGAGCATGCAATTAATTCTAGGTCTCCCATTTTACCTGACAAACTCCGTGCATTTGCCAGCATACAGCGGAGGTTACTACTTTTACTTTTGAAATTTGCATTACTTAGTGAAGAATTATACATTAAGATAGTATTATTCTGTTTTCCTTGTAACAGAGGGATCTCCTTAGCTGGTAAACTGTATGCCCCCCTCACTCCTCCCCCATGACCCCTTACTAACCCCACTGCCCCGTCTACCCTAGCTTCCCCATAATTCGTTATCTCACCCCCCCCCTTGCCTAGTTTAAACACTCCTCCAACCTCTTAGCCATTCTTTCCCCTAGCACCGCGGACCCCCTTCCATTGACTGTATAGGTTGTACCCCAACGAAAAATCAGCCCAGTGCTCTAGGAACCCAAAGCCTTCCTTCCTGCACCAAGACTTGAGCCACGCATTTAGCTCCCTAAACTCCCGCTGTTTTCCTAAACTTGCACGTGGCACAGGCAAAATTTCAGAAAAGATGACATTGGAAGACCTTTCCTTGATCTTAGAGCCTAGATCCCTGAAATCATTCTTTAAGGTCTTCCATCTACCATTTATTTTGTCATTAGTACCGATATGCACTAAGACAGCTGGGTCATGCCCAGCCCCACCCAACAATTTGTCTATCCGATCAACCACATGCCGAACCCTGGCACCAGGTAGACAGCAAACTGTTCGGTTGTAGCGATCCGGACGACAAATTACCCTATCCACTTTCCTAATAATTGAGTCCCCTACAACCACAATCTGCTTAGGCCTGACTCTACTCTCCTCCCCACCACTACTAGAGAAACTGGTCTCCCGGCTGTTAGAGAGATCAGCCCCATCTAGAATTGCCAATCCAGAGTTCATACTCCCATCATCTTCACACAATCTGGCAAATTTGTTGCGATGTATAATCTCCGGATCAGCCTCCATTTTCCTTTTGCCCACCTTAGATTTTCTAACTGTCACCCAGCTAGCTGCCTCAATATCCTGCTGCTGTTCTGTTCCCCCCAAACTATCTGACCCCGCTAGGTCCTGCTCAGTGAGCAAAAGACTCCTTTCAAGATTGTCAATCGACCGCAGTGTTGCAATTTGTTGCTCTAGTGCTCTAACTTGAGCCTCCAAAGTGGCAATTTGCTCACAACCACCACAGAGGTAAGCATTTTGGATCTCTTGTTCCAAATCTGCATACATATGGCAGACTGTGCACTGAGTCAGACCTTCAATCTTGCTAGCACTCATTATCCCAGTTACAGATCAAAACAGGAAAAAATAAAAACAAATATATAAATTTAAAAAAAAATTAGGGTTTAGAACAAACTTTTGACCTAGTTTGAACCTCCTTTCGTTTTCAACTCCGATGTTTATAACTCCACTTACAGATCCCCCACTTAACGAACAAACACTTAAGAGAAGCTAACACTAGAGCAAGCTCCACTGGAGTGCCAGGGGTTCTATTTATACAGTCTGTTCAGGTGCAACTAATCAAACCCCACCCCCTCAAATGGAGGGAAAACTAACTGCAAAGTAAAACAGGTTGTGACAAACTTGCTGTAAGCACACTAGCACACCAAACTTTGTTGTTTAGCACACAAGACAGAAAAAAAAAACCTTTAAAAAATAAAACCACAGTAGTTAAATATACACCTTAATATAAAATAGCAGTTAATAAATACTTATCCTTTTCAGTTGATTTGTTTGCTTTAAGTTGCTTTAAACCAGTCAGCAGCCTGATTCAAACAGCACATGTCATTTTGGGCATCACTGTATCTATATTGTAATGTAACTGCCATGATAACCACCATACAGAGTATGAGACATGTTTGTAGTAAATAGGGATGGGCGAATTTGACCTGTTTCGTTTTGGAAAAAAATTGCCGCCAGTGAAATGTCGCCGACGCCCATTAAAGTCTATGGGCATCAAAAATGTTGTCGTGTGGCGAATGTTTTTTTTTTTTTTTGCACCACGCCATACAAGGCTATGGGAGTCATTTCTGCGGCGAAACAAGGAGAAAAAAATTCACCCATCCCTAGTAGTAAATGAAATGTCGGAGAAACCATATGTTTTCTCTTTAAAGTACAGAGTGATCAAAAGAGAAATTTTATTTATTTAAGATTACTGGTTTATCCCATTCCAGCAGGGTCTGCATTGGTGGAAATAATTGTGACTCACAGGAGAATATATGCGTCATATTTCAGCATATAACCCATTTTGTCTATGAATGTTTTATGCAGGTTTGACAGGAGAAGGTTAGATAAAGTACTGAAGAAAAAGGAGGAAAAGAAAGAAATTCTCGTGGAAAAGAATAAATTTAAAGGTATTCAAAATTGTAAGAGACTTTGTGCTTTGTTTCTCAGCCCATCCATGCACACAAGGAGATTGTTAAATGGTTTTTTCCTTCTAAGCAGATATATTTCCAAGCAAACCTATACCTGTGAGGCACGACTAACTTTTGTAAGATGGGAGTGCTGGTATCCTTTTGGTGTGTGTGTGTGTGTGTATACATTTTTTTTATTATTATTTTTCTCTGATGCCTAGGGCAGACTGTTTATCCTAAGATGTGTGTGTGTGTATATATACTTTTTTTTTTTTATTATTTTTCTCTGATGCCTAGGGCAGACTGTTTATCCTAAGATAAAATCCAAACTGCCAGTGCTTCCCATCAGTGTAAGTTGGGGCTCATTATCTGACCTAGCAACAGAAGTCTACAGGTGTCTACACCTGCATTATCCACTCTTCTTCAAAGTATTTTTGTAGTTAAAGGAACAGTAACACCAAAAACTTAAAGTGTTTTAAAGTAATGAAAATATAATTTACTGTTGCCCTGCACTTGTAAAACTAATCTGTTTGCTTTAGAAAAACTACTATAGTTTATATAAACAAGCTGCAGTGTAGCAATAGTGGAAATTGAAAAAAAGGCTATATGGCACAGGTTAAATAGTGGATAACCGATAACACTATTATGTTCTACATAGCTTATCTGCTGTGTAACCTGAGCATTTTCTCCTTTGAATGGCTGCCCCCATTGCTACACAGCAGCTGATTTATATAAACAATAGTTGTGTTTCTGAAGCAAACACAGCAGTTTTACCAGTGCAGAGCAACACTGCATTCTATTTTAATTACTTTGAAACACTTACATTATTTTTATGTTAATGTTCCTTTAACTACAAAAATACTTTGAATAAGAGTGAATGATGCAGGTTGCCTAACCATTTTTACTTTTCTTTTATAGATAAAGTACAGTTTGGTGAGGTTGCCATGGAACCACCAACATTTACATCCAAACCCAGGAAGAGCAGGGGTCAGACCAAGGTAATAAACCGTTTTATAATGGTAATTAATAACCTGCTTATTAGGTTAAATGCAACTTAAAGTGGGCATACATTGTCTAATAAAACATTTGCCCTTCTTTATTATTTAAATTTTATTTCCCTGCATTGTGAAATTTTAGATTGCTTTTGAGTTGCTAGGGTCAATGAACCTTAAAAAGTAAGGGTAAGTCTAAAAGTGCAAGCAATACCAAACCACATGCACAGATACATCATTCCAGGGTAGATAACCATCACAAATAACAGTAAGGCAAAGAACATCGTTCTATAATTAAGGTGACCTTACAACAAGATGCTTTCTGGCATGTGCCTCTTGCATCAGTCTTAATAGTGTTTTTACCAATGGTAAATAAAGAGACAAAAATGTGTTTGTACAATACTGCATTTCATTTGAATGAATGAACAAAGAATTTGCCTAGCTGCATTCACCTCCTGTGCAGGCAGGGAATGGGTTAAACATCATGGGTATTCTACTTTTTACTGTAAAGCAGAGTGCCTGGTGATGCCTGATCGTACACAAACATTGTATTGCCAATATTATTTGTCTCTTATGTTTAAGCCAGGAGAGAAGCAGCTTCTTCTCAAGAAACTTCTAGAGGAAGAAAGCAGGCAAACCAACCCTGCTGTAATGTCACTGGCAAGGAAGAGACTGATTGATGAAGAACGTGCACGGGTTATACAGGCTTACAGACAGCTGAAGAAGCACAAGATTCAACCAGGCAAAGAGATTAGTTTCCCAAAATCCTAACCCCTGTTTATCCACATTGTTTGATCATAAATACATGGACTCTACTGTTGAAAGAACTCCGCTCTTAGAAGGCAGCAGTTTTTTTGCACAGCATATAAGGCTAAAGGGTCAAGCTATCTGAGATCAGCATGGTTAAGCAGTGTAAGAACACAACACAACAAAATACTTATGCAAGGCAGAACTGTGAGTCAAGTGTTGAGAGATACCATCTGCTCCCAAAGCAGGTTCCTAACACATTGCCAGAAGGAGCAAACTATTCTGAGAATTATACACACTATGCAAGCTGATACATTGGCTTGCATCAGTTTTATTTGGCAAAAAAAATCAAAGCTATTTATCCAGGTTACTTTGTGATCCAGACACATATAAGCCAGTGGAAGCAAGCAGAGAATTCATAATGTTTGTGGGACATGTTGACCTAGAAAAAAAACTTTGTATATTGCATTTATAATTCATATTGCCTTGAAATGTAATAAATTAACATTGGTACAATTACATCAGATTCTGATCAGCTAAACCAATTGCTTTAAAGGGATTCTGTCATGATTTTTATAATGTATTTTTTATTTCCAAATTACACTGTTTACACTGCAAATAATTGACTACCATGTCAAATTTCATTCCTAATCCAACAAGTGTATTTTTTGTAATATTGGTGTGTAGGCAGCATCTCAGGTCATTTTGCCTGGTCATGTGCTTTCAGAAAGAGCCAACACTTTAGGATGGAACTGCTTTCTGCCAGGCTGTTGTTTCTCCTACTCAATGTAACTGAATGTGTTGCAGTGGAACCAGGATTTTACTATTGAGTGCTGTTCTGATACCTACCAGGGAGCTGTTATCTGGTTACCTTCCCATTGTTCTGCTGATAGGCTGCTGGAGAGGAAGGGAGAGGGGTAATATCGCTCTAACTTGCAGTAAAGAGTGACTGAAGTTTATTAGAGCACAAGTCACATAACTGGGGGCAGCTGGGAAACGGACAGTATGTCTATCCCTATGTCAGATTTCTAAATTAAATATAAAAATGATTTCAGTGCAGAATTATACTAGAGCAGCACTATTGACTGATTCATTTTTTCCCATGACAGTATCCCTTTAAAGGAAAACTATACCCCCCAAACAATGTAGGTCTCTATTAAAAGATACTGAGTAAAACAGCTCATGTGTAAAACCCTGCTTCATGTAAATGAACCATTATCATAATAATATACTTTTTTAGTAGTATGTGCCATTGGGTAATCATAAATAGAAAATTGCCATTTTAAAAAATAAGGGCCGCCCCCTGAGATCGTAAGATTCACTGTGCACACATACAAACCACATGTAAGGTCACATGAGCCAATTAACAGACAGAGTTCTGCCTTTTGTTCCTCAATTCTTCCTGTTACAGTTAGTGTTGTAGTATTTCTGGTCAGGTGATCTCTGAGGCAGCACAGATAGAGTCACGAAATGGTGGCTCAAGGCAAGAGATGTAAAAGGGCAATATTTATGTAAATATATATTCCAGTTTGGTAAGATTCTTTAATATGTCATTCAATTTGATATAAACTATCTGTTGCTTAAGTATTCATTTTGGGGGTATAGTTTTCCTTTAAGATTCCACACATCCAGATCATCAAGCAATGTGGTCTGAAATGTAATGAACTGTGTGGGTAAAAAAAAACTTTGTATAAGATCAAAACTATGCCATTGTTGATAAATATATGATAACGGTTCATATATTGTGCTTTGTAGAAATTTTGGTTGGTTTAGTAGCACTTCCTCTATACTACCAGTATGTTAACCGTGTATATTGTGCTTGTTCAAGAAATCATGCAATCCAGGCATTAATAGAATGTGCCATCACAACCTGACTGCCCCCTTCACAGGGAAAAAACTATTTTTGCTCATTCAAATAAATGTTGAATTTTTCAAATCTAAAAGGATGGCCTCTGGTTCTTTTATATGTAAAATACGACTCTCCGGTATTGTTCTGTAATGTCTTCTAATGCACTTATAGTAGTTATATGCCCTCGCAGGTGCCTTGATAATATTTCCTCATAGTTTAATCTTTTCATTGCTTTTCCCAGTTTAGTTGTAAGTCACTATAGATCAGTAGGAAACGTTACACCTTTTATTACATTTCCCCGTTTACATTTTACTATTTGAGTGGAAAAATAGGTAAGATGGAAGCACAAGGTAAGAAAGATCCCTAGAACGGTGATGTTTTTTCCGAATGGGAGCACCAGCTTGGAGAAAAAGTGTAGTGGTTTAAAATACTGGTGGAAATACCCATATTGGCAACACAATGTATTATTCTTTTCTTGTAATTTAACTAGTCCCAGTTCGCTTTTTGGGTGCTCACGCTAACCCATTTCTATTTATTTTCTGTTTGGATTTTCTTCTGCTGTAGTTGCTGCAGAATTAATACTGAGGCTGCAATGGAGACACCTTGCCTAATAGCTGTTGCCAGTATTGGTAAAATACTTGGACGATAACAGGAACGATTTCCTCCCACTTTGCCTGCATCTCTTAAAATCCGCAAATAGCTGTTGCCAGTACTGGTAAAATACTTGGACGATAACAGGAAGGATTTCCTCCCACTTTGCCTGCATCTCTTAAAATCCACAAACACCACCTATGCTTGCTGTATGTACAGAGATGGTAGTGATGGGCTTCATTGCCGCAGTCCTTGTCAGAAAGTGGCACATTACTCACTTCACCTAAGCCAGTCAGGTTTTGATTGACAGGTCAGATATAGTGATGTCTGGACAATATATTCAACCTAACTGTCTTGAAAATACCTCAAAGTTGTATGAAGACAGACAGATTGCGGAGAGTGGGATAGTGAATATTAGCTTGGACCAGAGGGCCTCCTTAGAGCAGAGACCCACTCTTATTAGTTTCTTATTTCCCTGAGGTGACTTTTATTGAAAATAGATCTCCTTTTCACATTTATTAACACTTTCCTGAAAAATGTTTATTGAATTGACATATTTAGCAAAGCAGATCAGTTTGTCATTTCATTAGAGTTGAATTAACTGGTTTGAGTATTCATTTACATTCCGTTAAAGGTCATATTTGTAGACAAAGCAGTGGTTGTGGGGGCCCAGGATACCATACCTTGTCAAGTTTAAAAAAAAAATTTAAATTAAATGCATTACAATTATTTTACCACCAATATGGGTTCATACAGTTTAGTTACCAAGTTCAAGTCACTGTTTTATTATTACAAAGAAAAAAAATTATTTGGTTTCCAGATAGGAGATCCCATAACATGTCTTGTTTTGCAAGGCCCTAAAATGTAATTTCTGTGTGGCCCAGAAACATGGAATTATTTCTATGAATTTGCTTCTTATCAATGTTATTGGGTGCAGCATGCAGCACTAAACTCCCTCTACTGATTTGACAAATGAATGAGAATTCTTGGTCTCCGTGGAACATTGAACTCACAGGGGAATGACTCTTAGGGGGCAGATTTGTTAACATTCAAATTATATTAAATTCAAATAAATTAGTTTTCCCTACCAGGCTTTTTTTGACCAAACAAATTGCTTCACACAGGAGGCATGAGGAGGAGGCGGAAGGAGAATGCCTGTCCAGCCCTGAAGAGGTGGTGTGGCAAGGGTCACTGGGTCCCACATAGGGTTGCCACCTGTCCGGTTTTGACCCTGACAGCCAAATTTTTGGGAGGGCTGTCCGGGTCAAAAGTGCCTGCACAGTCTTTCATATTTCAAAGATTCTCAATCGGCAATCACAGTGCCATAGCTCTGACCGAGGGTCATCATCCCCATGCCCCCCACCCAGAGCTGGCGGCAGGGAAAGATGGTAACCCTAGTGTCGCACCATGTGGGATCTCCATGGCCGCAAAGGGCGAGTCAAGGGAAGGAGTTGCTGGGATGAGGAGGGCACAGTAGGGGGGGGGAGGGCAGGGAGGGGGTCCCACAGGGCAGGGAGGGTGGCACACAGCTGTGATGAGGAGGGGTCCAGGGCAGGAAGGAAGGGGCACTAAACTGGGCCCCTTCTTTTCCAGTGACAAGAATGCAGCACTGGTTAATGAAGTACTTTTGCGATGGGTTGTGCTGTTTGGGAGTCAGTCTCCATACATAACTGCTGCAAGGTGCCAACAAATATGGCAGCAGGTAGCAGACAAGATTAACACTGTAAGCGTCTGAGGCAGAGATCAGCAGACTGTGTACAAGTGCTTCGGTGACCTGAAGAGATGGATTAGGGCAAACTTAGCCACGAGGAGAGCAAAAGCCCAGAAGCCTGCACTCAGGCTGAAAGGCAGGCAAAGAGGTCTGTCAAGGGTTGGAAGGTGAATACCACGACACAGAGTAAGTACACTTTGTAAAAAAAAAAAAATATCTTGGCCCTTTTTTTCCCACATCCCTATCATTTGGATAAATCTGGAATTTCACATTTAGCATTTCACTCCTTTTGGAAAATATTGCTCCTGTTTTGCACTTGAGGAGTTTCTTGCACTTTTCTTTACAGGATTGCTGTTTGTTTAAGTACTAGTTATTTACGTGTAGCTGTAACATCTACAAAATGGCAAGCATTTCTTTATGATCCATTTCTCAACTATAGCACAAATGTTTAGAAACTGCATTAACTTCAATCTGCAAAAGTGAAGTGTCAAGCAACACATGTAGAGCCTAGACCTTGTATTTAGTTAGAGCAGCTGTATTGTCATATACTACATTATCTCCTGTTAAGTTTAACCATTCCATCTCCCTTGCTCTGCCATTATATTTAAGTTAGTATTTGGAATGAGAAATTAAATAGCTTTGTAGTCTTGGGGGGGGGGGGTTACTACACAAGACTACTAGCCAAATATACTTGCAATTCTTCCATATGATTGTTTTTTAATACCTTTTTACTTTATTTATGCACAATTGCAGCCCTGCCCACAATGATCACGGCATGTGTCAGACAGGGACCAGGACCGGGATGAGGCTGCTCAGCAACCCCAGGAAGAGGGGTGAGGCTGATGATGGTGATGAAGCCCTGGAAGCTTCAATGTTAATGAGAAGCTGTAACTTTTCAAATGAATGATTTCTTAGAATTGTTCCTTATTTTAATTTCATTAATGCCCTTAAAACAATCAAGTCTTTTTTTCAAAAAAAATATACACCATATTTCTCCAAGCTACAGATTGTTGTTAATTTCCACTCCAATGTTGTCATGTTTTGGCCACCTCCCCAAATTTGTAAACGCACACCACAATCTAACTTTGAATATTAGCATTGCCAACTTCATTTACAACCATTTGTTTGTTATGGGTTATACACATGTCTGCAGTTAGGGAGAAACAAAGGATGAAGGACAATGACTGGGTGGGAAATCAAGGGCTTGTGGATGCAATGTTGACTGCCATGCAGCCAGTCTTTTGCCAGCAGCACTGCAAGGATCTTTGGATGAGATGATGAATGGCTCAAATGGATGGTCACTTGTGTGATATCAATTTGACCATCCATCGTGGATCCCAAGACCTGGTGGCAGTGTTGGCAGCCTTGCCAACTAGAGGGCTCTGCTGAGGGTCAAGTCCCTGGTCCTTCTGGTGCTCCTCCTCCACCCCCTGATGCTGCTCAACAGCGAAGGGGAAGGGGGTGTGGAAGGGGACAAGCTCCTGTCCAAGGGGACAAGTAAAAGCGTCCTTAGCTCCAGTCTTAGCTCACATTCCAACCTACAGTGACCTCTTTGCCTATTTTCTCCTGGCCATAAACTTTGCCCTAATAATGCTTCAGGTATGATTTTGTCTGCTTCTCTTCCCAAACAACATGTACCATTGTTTATAACATTCTGCATTCTCGTCACTGAGGGGTGCCATTATAACATCTATTGGTGCCCTTTCCAATAACATCTGGAAAAGCACGTAAACACATCTAAAAGTGAATTTGCTTTAATATAAATAAATAAATATATATATATATATATAAGTCCTTCGTGGTCCGCACTCCTCTGAAATCCAAAAAGGCACCCAGGTGCTACTCATATAAGCATATGTATATAAGTCCGAGAAGCATGAGTGCACACTGGGTTTTGGTTACATTAAAACAGATCAACGTTTCGGTCCGAACCTAGGACCTTTTTCAAGATACAAATTGTTTTAAAATGAACCCTTAAATAGACAAAGGGAAAAACACTCACCAACCCCATGCAGCATAAAGAATCATGTGATCGAAGAGGACAGGACCAATCACCAAGTAGTATATTAACCATTTAGTGTGCTTAAAAACACTGTTGTAAAAAATAAAGAAAGAAAGATCATAGTACAAAATCACTTTACAACATAAGTACTAAATTTAATCAGCTAAGAAACCTGTGTTAAGTAGCAAAGTGGAAATTCATTGTAGCAACATACTTGCAATATTGAGAAGATTAAGGGAATTGTTACATATTGTAGACAAACGTTGCACCGAGGTATCCATAATTCAAAACTAAATGACAAGAGGATAGGGGGATTTCACAGAAACTTGTTTAAACTCATCTTTGTTTTAAAAAACAGGTGAGTGGACAATTTTCATTCAAACCTGATGGACTAAGGGTATTTAGGGTTTTTATCCAAAATACTTCCTTTTGTAAAAGAGCATTAGAGCAGTCTCCACCCCGTCTCAGGGGTGGAATATGGTCGATCCCAATATACTTAAATGTGGGAAGTCTGTGACCCTGTTCAAGGAAATGTTTCGCCACTGGCTTAACAGTTTTCCCGTCACGAAAATCTGTACTTATTGCGGATCGATGTGCATCCATCCTCAATCTTAATGTCAAATCGGTTTTCCCAACATAGGATAAACCACAGGGACACGTGATCAAATAAATCACATGTGTGGTGTTACAGGTAATGTGATGTCTAATAGCATATCTTTTACCTGTGTGGGGATGTAAAAAAGATTGTCCTGGGGACATGAAACGGCATGAGGTACAGGTCGGACATCTGTAGCAACCTGGCTTATCGTTGGTTAACCAAGTACGTTTTGGATTATTATAGCACAGCACGGGGTCATTTTTGACCAATATATATATATATATATATTTTTTTTTTTATATATATATATATATTTTTTATATATATATATATATTTATATATATTTATATATTTTTTATATATATATATTTTTTTATATATATATATTTTTTTATATATATATATATTTTTTTTATATATATATTTATATATATTTTTATATATATATTTTTATATATATATTTATATATATTTTTATATATATATTTATATATATTTATATAATATATTTATATATATTTTTATATCTATATTTATATATATTTTTATATCTATTTTTATTTATATTTTTATTTATATATATATATATTTATATATATATTTATATATATATATTTTTATATATATATTTATATATATTTTATATATATTTTTATATATATTTTTATATATATTTTTATATATATTTTTATATATATTTTTATATATATTTTTATATATATATATTTATATATATTTTTATTTATATATATATTTATATATATTTTTATTTATATTTATATATATATTTTTATATGTATATATGTATATATATATATTTTTTTTATATATATATTTTTATATATATATATATATTTTTGTATATATATATATATATATTTTTTTGTATATATATATATATATTTTTTTTTGTATATATATATATATATATATTTATACACCAATCAAAAAAACCGCACCACACAGGACTTGTAAATGCAAAAAGTGCTAAAAGTATTTATTCGACGTTTCGGTTCCAAATACGAGAACCTTCCTCAGGTGGGGTACACAGTGCACAACAAACAAACTGAATTTAAACCCTAAAATGGCGCCAAACACCCAATCAGTGACGTCATACAATCATTAGTGAGTCATAGTCAGAGTGTATATAGTTTAACCACCACCGGGGCCACTTCCCCTTATAGTGTCGTAACACATGTAATTGGTAAGTAGTGAGAACATACTGTCCATATTCACCCGTGAATGTGACAATGCTAATTAAACTGTAACAAAATAGAATCCACATAGTGTTTAGCAAAAAAAAGTATCTCGTGTTTCTAAAAAACCTTTCTTCTCCCATCGATCGACCGCTCCACAGGGCCGCCGGTGAGAGGAGCAGCGGGCGGATACACATCTATCGCAATGTAAAGCCGGCATCCATACCCCTTCATCCTAGTGCGAGGCTCCCCCTGAACCCGACCGCAACTGGCTAGCCGATACCTCTGCGGGGAAAGTGTGCTCATGCATCAGGTGAGTGCTCGTGTCCTCTCCGGATCACCCCTATTTATGTCTCCTTGTCAGTACCCAGGACCACTCCAGAACCCAGCCATGAATCATCCGGCTCCTCTTGCCTCTGTCCGAAGAGTACCTCCTACTCAATCGGCATAGCGCGGGTGGTATAACCACTTCCTAACTCCCGATCTTCTGTGGAGGACTCGCTGGAAAGGCTAGGCCCAAGGGTTCCGTTCGGCAATCACTTGTATCGGAAACACACTGCACCAATCTCCTAGATATTAGGAGGCACACACCCCAGGTAACATGCTGCTCAAACTTACATCAGGGGAGCCAAGCACCATGGGTGAGCCTGGCTCGACTTTGGCCGTCCTTCTATTTCTACTCCTCCACCAGCCTTCCCTGTTTTCGTCAGCGACCCATGAAAGAAAGAAAAAATATTAAAAACATAAGAACTCATAGTATTGCCATAGCCCATTCATTTTAAAAAATCAGTTACACAATATCCATGACACCAAATCAGTACTTGTAACTGTTGTAACTGTACCATATTACAATTTATCTTTATGTTGCAGACCTACTAAGGAGAAAACACATGGACAATGTTATAACCCTGGCTACTACTTCTGTCCCAACGCGCCAAAAAAAGAGGCAAGCGGTCCGCGGAATCAAGTTCCGAAAATGCCACAAGTGCTGTCCTGCAATCAAAAATAAAAAAATAAAAAATAACCAAAAAATGAAAATATAATAAAATACAAAATCAAAAAAATGATGTATGTTCGAGACATAATCTGTATCAGGCCAGAGCCGTTCTTGTCACCTCTCTCCCTTCCTCCAGTGAACCCAGGTTCACGCCCTCGCAGAAGTCCAGCCTTGGTCCTAAAAAAATGGGGACATCGGTAAGGTTTCATTCAACCCTCTAGGGGACAAAGTATCCAAGGTAAATATCCACATGCTTTCCCTCCTAAGCAATAGAAGGTTTCTGTTTCCACCTCTCTTCGGGGCCGGCACATGATCAATGATCATGTGTCTAAACTGTGGCAATGTGTGTCGCTCCTTGAGCCAATGTCTGGGCACAGGTTGATCTGCTTTACCTGTGGCTAGTGCACTTCGTATGGCACTCCGATGATTGTTCATCCTTTCTCGATAAGTGGTAGTAGCCGTGCCAACATAATAGAGACCACAGGGGCACCAGGCCATATAAACTATATGATCAGATGTACATGTGACCCTGTGCTGTATTTTATATCTTGTCCCAGTCCTGGGATGCACAAAATGGGTGCCTTGGTTAATACCACCACAGGTCAAACAAGAAGCACACTTGTAACACCCTGGTTTCAATGGGCGATCCAACCATGTATTTGAGGGACTTTTTGTTAGATTTTTCACCACTAAAATGTCACTTAAATTACGTCCCCTTCTGTAAGCCATCATAGGCTCTTTTTTGTCATAAAAAGGTAAGTCAGTTTCTGTTTTAATAATATCCCATCTCTCTCGTAATGCCCTTTTCACTCTAGGGCACACATCAGTCCATTGTGTCACAAAAATCGGATCCGTTTTTTTCTTCTGACATGTCACTTTCTCCTGGAGTAAGTCTTCCTGTGTATGTACCCGAGCCCTCTCAAGTTGTTCCATTATCATAGAGTCCGAATAACCCCTCGAGGCAAATTGTGTAGCCAGTATACCCAATTGGGTATCCGCTGTTTCTCGGTTTGAGTTATTCCTAATCACCCTCAGGAATTGGGAATATAGAACCCCCCGGGACATGTGGACTGGATGGTGTGAATGTGCCTGTATCAGACTATTCCTGTCTGTAGATTTTCTAAACAAAGTCGTACCTAACCTGTTACCCTCTCTGAAAATAGTCACGTCAAGGTAGTCAATCTTCTGCTTGTCATAGGTACAAGTAAGTTTAATAGGGCAGTCAATGGCGTTCAACGAGCGATGAAAGTCATTCAAATCATCTTCAGTCCCCTGCCATATCATTAACAGATCATCTATATAGCGTTTATAGAATATGATCTTTTCATCCCCTTTAGGTAGTAAATGTAATTCCTCATAAGTTTGCATAAAGAGGTTGGCAAAAGAGGGGGCTACGTTTGAACCCATAGCGGTCCCTGCAATCTGGAGAAAAAAGGCCTCATTGAACGTGAAATAGTTATGTGAGAGGACCAAATCCAAAAGGTTTATCAAAAATTCTACTGGAGGAGGGCCCTGGTGGAACCTGTGTAAGGATTCTTTACACACTGCCAGCCCATCTGTATGTGGGATGACAGTGTATAAGCTTGCCACATCCATCGTCACTAAGAAACAATCATTCGGTATCACAACCTCTTTCAATAAGTTAATTAGATGTGTTGTATCTTTGACATAAGACCGCATGTTCTGTACCTGGGGTTGTAGAAAAGAGTCCAAGTATTGAGCTACAGGCTGAAAAAGGGAACCTATTGCCGAGATGATAGGGCGTCCCGGAGGAGCAGAGAGAGACTTGTGAATCTTAGGAAGGGTGTATATAAATGGGGTCTTAGGAAAGACAGTAGTTAGAAAATTACGTGTATTTTCACTGATCCAACCCGCAGACGCCCTATCATCTCGGCAATAGGTTCCCTTTTTCAGCCTGTAGCTCAATACTTGGACTCTTTTCTACAACCCCAGCGGATACCCAATTGGGTATACTGGCTACACAATTTGCCTCGAGGGGTTATTCGGACTCTATGATAATGGAACAACTTGAGAGGGCTCGGGTACATACACAGGAAGACTTACTCCAGGAGAAAGTGACATGTCAGAAGAAAAAAACGGATCCGATTTTTGTGACACAATGGACTGATGTGTGCCCTAGAGTGAAAAGGGCATTACGAGAGAGATGGGATATTATTAAAACAGAAACTGACTTACCTTTTTATGACAAAAAAGAGCCTATGATGGCTTACAGAAGGGGACGTAATTTAAGTGACATTTTAGTGGTGAAAAATCTAACAAAAAGTCCCTCAAATACATGGTTGGATCGCCCATTGAAACCAGGGTGTTACAAGTGTGCTTCTTGTTTGACCTGTGGTGGTATGAACCAAGACACCCATTTTGTGCATCCCAGGACTGGGACAAGATATAAAATACAGCACAGGGTCACATGTACATCTGATCATATAGTTTATATGGCCTGGTGCCCCTGTGGTCTCTATTATGTTGGCAAGGCTACTACCACTTATCGAGAAAGGATGAACAATCATCGGAGTGCCATACGAAGTGCACTAGCCACAGGTAAAGCAGATCAACCTGTGCCCAGACATTGGCTCAAGGAGCGACACACATTGCCACAGTTTAGACACATGATCATTGATCATGTGCCGGCCCCGAAGAGAGGTGGAAACAGAAACCTTCTATTGCTTAGGAGGGAAAGCATGTGGATATTTACCTTGGATACTTTGTCCCCTAGAGGGTTGAATGAAACCTTACCGATGTCCCCATTTTTTTAGGACCAAGGCTGGACTTCTGCGAGGGCGTGAACCTGGGTTCACTGGAGGAAGGGAGAGAGGTGACAAGAACGGCTCTGGCCTGATACAGATTATGTCTCGAACAAGCATAGGACATACATAATTTTTTTGATTTTGTATTTTATTATATTTTCATTTTTTGGTTATTTTTTATTTTTTATTTTTTTATTTTTGATTGCAGGACAGCACTTGTGGCATTTTCGGAACTTGATTCCGCGGACCGCTTGCCTCTTTTTTTGGCGCGTTGGGACAGAAGTAGTAGCCAGGGTTATAACATTGTCCATGTGTTTTCTCCTTAGTAGGTCTGCAACATAAAGATACATTGTAATATGGTACAGTTACAACAGTTGCAAGTACTGATTTGGTGTCATGGATATTGTGTAACTGATTTTTTAAAATGAATGGGCTATGGCAATACTATGAGTTCTTATGTTTTTAATATTTTTTCTTTCTTTCATGGGTCGCTGACGAAAACAGGGAAGGCTGGTGGAGGAGTAGAAATAGAAGGACGGCCAAAGTCGAGCCAGGCTCACCCATGGTGCTTGGCTCCCCTGATGTAAGTTTGAGCAGCATGTTACTTGGGGTGTGTGCCTCCTAATATCTAGGAGATTGGTGCAGTGTGTTTCCGATACAAGTGATTGCCGAACAGAACCCTTGGGCCTAGCCTTTCCAGCGAGTCCTCCACAGAAGATCGGGAGTTAGGAAGTGGTTATACCACCCGCGCTATGCCGATTGAGTAGGAGGTACTCTTCGGACAGAGGCAAGAGGAGCCGGATGATTCATGGCTGGGTTCTGGAGTGGTCCTGGGTACTGACAAGGAGACATAAATAGGGGTGATCCAGAGAGGACACGAGCACTCACCTGATGCATGAGCACACTTTCCCCGCAGAGGTATCGGCTAGCCAGTTGCGGTCGGGTTCAGGGGGAGCCTCGCACTAGGATGAAGGGGTAATGATGCCGGCTTTACATGGCGATAGATGTGTATCCGCCCGCTGCTCCTCTCACCGGCGGCCCTGTGGAGCGGTCGATCGATGGGAGAAGAAAGGTTTTTTAGAAACACGAGATACTTTTTTTTGCTAAACACTATGTGGATTCTATTTTGTTACAGTTTAATTAGCATTGTCACATTCACGGGTGAATATGGACAGTATGTTCTCACTACTTACCAATTACATGTGTTACGACACTATAAGGGGAAGTGGCCCCGGTGGTGGTTAAACTATATACACTCTGACTATGACTCACTAATGATTGTATGACGTCACTGATTGGGTGTTTGGCGCCATTTTAGGGTTTAAATTCAGTTTGTTTGTTGTGCACTGTGTACCCCACCTGAGGAAGGTTCTCGTATTTGGAACCGAAACGTCGAATAAATACTTTTAGCACTTTTTGCATTTACAAGTCCTGTGTGGTGCGGTTTTTTTGATTGGTGTATATGTATGGATTTTTAACCAGCACCCAGGCAGTTGATGCGCTTGAATGTTGTGCTCCAGTATAGGACCTAGTATATATATATTTATATATATATATATATATTTTTTTATATATTTTATATATATATATTTTATATATATATATATATATATATATATATATATATATATATATATATATATATATATATATGTATATGTATATGTATATATTTTTTTTTATAAATTGTTTTTTTTAATAAAAGGGCAGCCAAGTTTGGGAGTTTTACTTTGAAAGCAGCTAGTAAGTTGCAGGTAAAACTTAGTCCCTTTGTAAAATGTATAATTAAGCAATTGAATTCTTAATGAATCAGATGAAAATTAAGCGTAGGACTGGCCAGATTTGGGATGACTTTGACGTAGTTGGACAGCTTAAATATATTGCAATATATGGACAAACAATCCCTGTGTTGTTTAAAGGGTAAGGCATTTTTTAGTAGCAGTATGCACAAAATGTCTCTGTCTTAAATATATTGATAATGGGTTGTAGAAAAGAGTCCAAGTATTGAGCTACAGGCTGAAAAAGGGAACCTATTGCCGAGATGATAGGGCGTCCCGGAGGAGCAGAGAGAGACTTGTGAATCTTAGGAAGGGTGTATATAAATGGGGTCTTAGGAAAGACAGTAGTTAGAAAATTACGTGTATTTTCACTGATCCAACCCGCAGACGCCCTATCATCTCGGCAATAGGTTCCCTTTTTCAGCCTGTAGCTCAATACTTGGACTCTTTTCTACAACCCCAGCGGATACCCAATTGGGTATACTGGCTACACAATTTGCCTCGAGGGGTTATTCGGACTCTATGATAATGGAACAACTTGAGAGGGCTCGGGTACATACACAGGAAGACTTACTCCAGGAGAAAGTGACATGTCAGAAGAAAAAAACGGATCCGATTTTTGTGACACAATGGACTGATGTGTGCCCTAGAGTGAAAAGGGCATTACGAGAGAGATGGGATATTATTAAAACAGAAACTGACTTACCTTTTTATGACAAAAAAGAGCCTATGATGGCTTACAGAAGGGGACGTAATTTAAGTGACATTTTAGTGGTGAAAAAATCTAACAAAAAGTCCCTCAAATACATGGTTGGATCGCCCATTGAAACCAGGGTGTTACAAGTGTGCTTCTTGTTTGACCTGTGGTGGTATGAACCAAGACACCCATTTTGTGCATCCCAGGACTGGGACAAGATATAAAATACAGCACAGGGTCACATGTACATCTGATCATATAGTTTATATGGCCTGGTGCCCCTGTGGTCTCTATTATGTTGGCAAGGCTACTACCACTTATCGAGAAAGGATGAACAATCATCGGAGTGCCATACGAAGTGCACTAGCCACAGGTAAAGCAGATCAACCTGTGCCCAGACATTGGCTCAAGGAGCGACACACATTGCCACAGTTTAGACACATGATCATTGATCATGTGCCGGCCCCGAAGAGAGGTGGAAACAGAAACCTTCTATTGCTTAGGAGGGAAAGCATGTGGATATTTACCTTGGATACTTTGTCCCCTAGAGGGTTGAATGAAACCTTACCGATGTCCCCATTTTTTTAGGACCAAGGCTGGACTTCTGCGAGGGCGTGAACCTGGGTTCACTGGAGGAAGGGAGAGAGGTGACAAGAACGGCTCTGGCCTGATACAGATTATGTCTCGAACAAGCATAGGACATACATAATTTTTTTGATTTTGTATTTTATTATATTTTAATTTTTTGGTTATTTTTTATTTTTTATTTTTTTATTTTTGATTGCAGGACAGCACTTGTGGCATTTTCGGAACTTGATTCCGCGGACCGCTTGCCTCTTTTTTTGGCGCGTTGGGACAGAAGTAGTAGCCAGGGTTATAACATTGTCCATGTGTTTTCTCCTTAGTAGGTCTGCAACATAAAGATACATTGTAATATGGTACAGTTACAACAGTTGCAAGTACTGATTTGGTGTCATGGATATTGTGTAACTGATTTTTTAAAATGAATGGGCTATGGCAATACTATGAGTTCTTATGTTTTTAATATTTTTTCTTTCTTTCATGGGTCGCTGACGAAAACAGGGAAGGCTGGTGGAGGAGTAGAAATAGAAGGACGGCCAAAGTCGAGCCAGGCTCACCCATGGTGCTTGGCTCCCCTGATGTAAGTTTGAGCAGCATGTTACTTGGGGTGTGTGCCTCCTAATATCTAGGAGATTGGTGCAGTGTGTTTCCGATACAAGTGATTGCCGAACAGAACCCTTGGGCCTAGCCTTTCCAGCGAGTCCTCCACAGAAGATCGGGAGTTAGGAAGTGGTTATACCACCCGCGCTATGCCGATTGAGTAGGAGGTACTCTTCGGACAGAGGCAAGAGGAGCCGGATGATTCATGGCTGGGTTCTGGAGTGGTCCTGGGTACTGACAAGGAGACATAAATAGGGGTGATCCAGAGAGGACACGAGCACTCACCTGATGCATGAGCACACTTTCCCCGCAGAGGTATCGGCTAGCCAGTTGCGGTCGGGTTCAGGGGGAGCCTCGCACTAGGATGAAGGGGTAAGGATGCCGGCTTTACATGGCGATAGATGTGTATCCGCCCGCTGCTCCTCTCACTGGCGGCCCTGTGGAGCGGTCGATCGATGGGAGAAGAAAGGTTTTTTAGAAACACGAGATACTTTTTTTTGCTAAACACTATGTGGATTCTATTTTGTTACAGTTTAATTAGCATTGTCACATTCACGGGTGAATATGGACAGTATGTTCTCACTACTTACCAATTACATGTGTTACGACACTATAAGGGGAAGTGGCCCCGGTGGTGGTTAAACTATATACACTCTGACTATGACTCACTAATGATTGTATGACGTCACTGATTGGGTGTTTGGCGCCATTTTAGGGTTTAAATTCAGTTTGTTTGTTGTGCACTGTGTACCCCACCTGAGGAAGGTTCTCGTATTTGGAACCGAAACGTCGAATAAATACTTTTAGCACTTTTTGCATTTACAAGTCCTGTGTGGTGCGGTTTTTTTGATTGGTGTATATGTATGGATTTTTAACCAGCACCCAGGCAGTTGATGCGCTTGAATGTTGTGCTCCAGTATAGGACCTAGTATATATTAAATATAAATTAAATATATTGCAATATATGGACAAACAATCCCTGTGTTGTTTAAAGGGTAAGGCATTTTTTAGTAGCAGTATGCACAAAATGTCTCTGTCTTAAATATATTGATAATGGGTTGAGTGCAGAGGACCTCTTGTAGTTGACTATTTTTATATATTTTTATATATATAAATCATTTACAAGACACAGTACAGTCATTGCCCTGTTACCTAAAAGATACACAACATTTACTTAAAATCTGATCTGATTTGGTTTTACCTGATGAGCCTATTGTTTTAGCTTCACTTGATGTTTGTAGTTTGTACACCATAATCCCTCATCAGGAGGGTATTGAAGCAGTACGTTGGGCGTTACTGAATTCTGCTGTTTATGATGGTCCTCCCATTGATTTTATATGCCAGTTACTTGAACTAACTTTGAAATTTAATTATTTCCGGTTTGAAAAACAATATTATCTACAGAAGACAGGCACATCAATGGGTGCTTCAATGGCTCCGGCCTATGCCAATTGCTATATGGCCCATTACGAACAGCAGAATATTGTGACTAAGTACAGTGATTCTCTTCTAATGTATAAACGTTTCATAGACGATATACTGATAGTGTGGCGAGGGAATGAATCTGGATTGACAGACATGGTTGAAAATCTTAACAAGCTTGCGTGTCCCGTTAGATTGACAGTCACATACAGTACACAACAGATACAATTTCTTTTTTTCTTTTTTTTTTTGTATTATAGATTTTTATTGAATTTTCAAAAGTTAAATGAGGGGGGGGGGTACAAAAAAAAAAAAAAAAAAAAAAGGGGGGTGGGGGAAAGAAGAGGGGGGTACAGAAAGGAAGAAGGGGGTGGGGAGTAATACATGGCACCAAAGATAAAATGCAAGCATCACTTTCTAGACATATTTATAACTATCCATCCAAAATGTGTTTCCACCTAAACAATAGCAAAGCCATAATATAATACCTTAAACTACGTTCACTAATTGATGGAACATTCAAGAAAGACAATTTACGATCAGTGAGCAATGACCTTAAGATATATTTGCTTAGATTGCTAGGAGCCCATCCTTTATTTGCATTCTGCTGTTTCTTTAAAAGGAACCAAGGTAAAGTCTTAAAACAGACATGTTTCATGGAACAATTGCTGGGTTTTCAACTGTGGTAGACTCAAAAGAGTCTAGTGACTTCCGTTCCAAATTAGGCATCTTAGGCAAGTAATTTCCCATGCTACGTGTCTGTCTTACCACTAAATAGGGGGGAGGGAGAGGGGGAACAGAACAACTAAGAGAGAAGAAAAAAAAAAAAAAGGGGGGTTGAGAAGGGGAAGAGGGACCCATTGACAGTCTTGGATAGGAAGGAGCGGGAATAAGTGCAGGAAAGGCCAAGAAGGAGGCCGATTGATAGAAGGGGAGTGCATGGCCTGAGATTCAGGTGAGGATATTCAGTTCTGAGTGTCTATCACTCTTATGTAGGGAACCAGAGTCTGTATTCATCAGAGTCTTTGAAGGAAGCCCAGTGCACCCATCTGTTAATGAATTTCGTCATCTGATCCGGGGCAGGGTTGGAAAGTTTCTCAAACCTATAAATCTCGTTCACTTTGGACAGCCAATCCCGGATCTTCGGAGGTTGAGTCTGTTTCCAGTTAGTCGGGATCAACATTTTGGCAGAGTTCAAGAGGTGTGGTTCTATAGTTGATACGAATTGTGATATCGGTTTGTCTAAATGAAATAGCAGCACATAGGCCGGGTCGTCTGGTATAGGAGACTTGATGATCTGTTCTGACAGGCTCCTGACTTGTTGCCAGAAAGGCTTTATCTTAGGACAGTCCCAGAAAATATGTCGTAAAGTTCCGGTGGAGTGCTGACATCTCCAGCATTCGTCTGAAGTGGCTGGCCATATTTTGTGGAGTCTGGACGGGGTGAGATACCACCTCGAAAGTAGCTTATAGTAGCTTATAATTTGCCGGCAAAGATGGCTTAGGTAGATCTTGTAACATTTTGTATAGTGCTCACATCGTTTTCATTGGGGGGTGTGCTGTTGAGCACATATGTTCGAATGGCAATAGATCCCGGTTGAGTACTCTGTCGCCTCCCAAGCTGCCGTGATAGTGTCGAACCTGGGAGAGTGCATACAAATCAGCCGCGGATAGTTGGTGCGTTTGCGAAAGCTTATCGATAGGGATAAGTTGTCCTTTTTCCATGAAATGCACTAATTGCAAGTTGTCGTGGATGAGCCATTTCTGGAACCTTGAGGCACCCTGTCCCGGTGGGAAGGCAGGGTTGTTTATAATCGGAAGGAGAGGGGAAGGATGTTTATGAAGTTCCCCTTTAGATCTGATTCTGTCCCATATTCCCATTGTGTTGGCTAAGGCCGGGTGGTCCCTGTATCTGATACGTCTGTGGATTAAGTCTATCCAGGGGAGGTGTAGTAAGTAGGTGAAAGTCGCTTGCTGTTCCATTTGGATCCACTTTTTGGTGTCCGCGTGATGGGACCAATCTACGATTCTGTTTAATATGGCGGCGTGATAGTACTTTTCAAGATGTGGTAATGCCAGTCCTCCCTTATCTTTGTGTCTCGTGAGTGTGGCAAAGCTTATCCTGGAGTGTTTTTCAGCCCAAATAAATTTTCGGATAAGAGCATTGAGGCCCACGAAGAATTTCTTGGGTATATGTAGTGGGATCGTTTGAAATAGATATAGAAGCTTCGGTAGTGTATTCATCTTAATCACATTGATCCGTCCTAGCCAGGAGATTGGTTTCACATTCCATCTATTCAGGTCCGCCGTTATCTGTCTCAACATCTTCGAAAAATTAATTTGGGTCCATTCATTGTAATCTTTTGTGATCAGCACCCCCAAATATGTTATAGTAGTCTGCCTCCAGTTGTAGTGGAAGGTCTTGGACAGTTGGTCTATCCGGTCTTCCGGTATTGAACAGATACAATTTCTTGATGTAGAAATATACAGAAGGGATAGAGGATTGGGTTTTAGATTATATCGTAAGACCACTGACAGAAATACCTTGTTGTATTCAACTAGCTTTCATCCACCCATTGCTAAGGCATCTGTTCCATTTTCACAATTTCTCCGTACTATGCGGAATAATTCTGATGGTGACACATGTGAAATCCAATTGCAAGAAACCTTTGAACGTTTTAAACAGCGAGGTTATGATCACTCTGTTCTATCTAGGTCTTTGTCCCAAGCACGTGAATATATAGAACGAGAGGGCACCCAGCCTAATAAAAATGATTCTACTACACAAAATCGTTTTATTTTGACTTCACGTTATACTTCAGGTTCAACTGTAATTAAAACCATTGTGGACACTATACAGAGCGATAAAAAGTTGTCCAAGTCCCTGACAGGGAGACCAATGTGGGGTTTTAAGCGGGGCCCTAACTTAAGGGATCTTTTAATGAAGACAGATCCAGTTAAGTGTTATGAATCAAATAACAGTGTTTGGAATACACTTAAGAAGGGCTGCTATAAATGCGCAGGGTGCACCACATGTAGAAACATGACACC